>NC_143410.1:2069224-2371465 GCF_059467195.1 Physcomitrium patens
GTTGGAGACATTGATGACGTCGAATTGAAATTCTATTCAATATCAAATCTCAACAGAGAAGACAAGCTATTTCTTTGAAGAATCTTATGAAGGAGAATTATTAGATATTGGTTATTACTTGAATACCTTGACTAAGCACGAAAATTAGTCTACAGAAAAATTCAAATAAATAAGAAAAAAAGTATATGGATTTTTGCTTCAAGATGGATTCTTATAGAAGAGACTGAAGAAAGGAATTGGGATCCCACAACGAATGATAGGCAAAAAGGAAGAAAAACTAAAATTATTAAAAGAGTTTCATGATAGTTTATGGGCAGGGCATAGAGGAATCTGGGCTACTTTTGCTAAACTCAAGGAACGATATTGGTGGAAAAATATGTATCGAGATGTACTCTCATTTGTAGAGTCATGTGAAATTTGTCAATCGTATTCTAATATCCGACATCGAGATGGTCTTCATCCTACGTATCCTCTGGCTATTCATTTTAAATGGATTGTTGATTTGGTTAGTATGCCAGTTGGATTATGGCAGATGAGATATTTGGTTTTAGCTCGTGAAGATTTATCAAATCAAGTAGAAGGAAGAGCATTGAGGACAAAATCTACAGAGGGAATTTGTAGGTTTTTGCTTAAAGATGTCATTTGCCGCTACGGATGCGTAGGAAAAATCACTACAAATCTTGGAGAATTAAATGCACAAGAAGCTCATAAGTTCTTTGAAAGATGTGGAGTTAAACTATCACTGACTACTACTTATAATCTGGAAGGAAATGCAAAAAGTGAACGTGGTCACCCACCGATTGTGAAAGCATTAGTTAAAGCTTGTAATGGGAAAGTTAAAGAGTAGCCACGGCTTTTGTCATTTGCATTATGGACTGATCGAACAACACATAGTTCAGTGACGGGATATATGCCAGTAGAACTTATGACAGGTCGAAAACCAATTATGCCGATTGAAGAAAAGGTACTTACTTGGAGTATGCCACCATGGGAAGATGGATTGACAAGAGAAGAACTTTTGGCTATTAGGATTCGACAATTGGAGCAAAGATCGGAAGATGTGCAGATAGCATTGGAAAGGTTAAAAAGAACAAGGTTACAAAACATAGCACGATTCGATAAGCAACATTGATCGAGACCTAATGCAATCAAGGAAGGTGACTAGGTACTTGTTTATGACAATAGTCTGGATAATCAATATAGTACTTTGCGGAAATTTTCAGAACGTCGGTTTGGACCATATGTAGTAACAACTGTTCATGATAATGCGATTTACTCATTACGGGAGTTAGATGGTACAAAATTGAAAATACCAATTGTAGGGAAGCGAGTAAAAATATTTAAATGAAGACACGTGGAGATGAATATGGAAGACCTTAACGAAGGTATAGAGATTTTGCAGCAAGAAGATGAAAGTGGTTTGGATAATAAAGGCGACGAAGACGAACTAGACAAAGAGGTAGAGAATATATTTTAAATCAAAGAGTAACTAGGTAAATTGGTGCATACCGGAGGATGCACAGGTTCAGAGGGGGTAGATGTCGTGTTATAACACGAGTATACCGTGAAAATATAAAGAAAGGGGATTTTTATTAATGTTCAGTTACTTCGAATATTGGAAGCAACGACCAATTCCAGTGCAAATACTGAGAGGCCAGGGTCTGTCACCTTGTTATAGTCAGCTAGGGCATACTGAAATGCTCCGTTCGATTCCAATAACGGGAGTCAGTAGAAAAAAAAAGGACCAATTCGATGACGGGTGAACCTGGTTCGACGAGCCAATTGGATCTAATTTTAAGACATCGAATCCAAGTCATTACGGGCCTCTTAGCCAATATGAGACTTAAATTGGTAGGATGACTCAATGTGGTCCCGATTATGGGGCTCCGATTCCGTTTCAAGCTGTTCCGTCCTTTGTGCTATTCCGAGAACGTCCTTTCAATAAAAGAATCTCTTAAAGGTAAAAACAGAGGAGAAAGCTCTGACGGCGGGAGCCAATTCCAGATCCAAGATGGTAGATTGAAGAAATTCAGAGGCTAGGGTTTAAAAAAGGAGAGAATTAGGGTTAAAAGAGAGGAGAGATTAAGAAATGAAGGGAGAGAGAATAAGATTTCTTTAGAAGGGTCGGAGAGCTAGCTTCATGCTTTGGAAGGGGAATAAAGATAGAAAATTGAGGTTTTTTTTCTTTGTAGGGTTTTGGTAAGTCTGAGGCAATCGTTGCTGAAGTCGATATTGTATTGGTGAATCGAGATTTTTAATGAAGTGGATGTGATTACTCTTGAATGTTTTGTGAAATCGAAGTTACGTCTATGATTGAAGAATTAAAAAGGTGTCTATAGGATTGAGTGTGCGGAGTGAATGAAATTTATTGGGTTAATCTAATGAGACAGTCAGTGGATACAAGATCGTGAATATAAAGCGGTATCAAAGATTAGCAGTTTGGATTGTTCGGGGTTCTCTGTAATGACAAGAGACCTACCGGCTGGGGCAAAAAGGACTTCGACGAGCAGTCAAAGGACATCCATATAGATTTATGATATATTTTTGTAGTTGTTTATATTCCAACAGTCAAAAATCGATGGACTGCTTGAATATTAGCGAATCTCCATACTACCTTCTATAACTAGATTCCCAACACGTTCTCGAGCAGGAAAGCACATAATACGACTCCGTAATTCTATAATTAACCACTTTTAAGAATTAAATCACTTATCCATCCTCCTAAATTCCCTATTATATGGGCTATTAATATATTTTATCAATATTTTTCAAAAATGAATTAATATCTATTTTGTATAGCTCCACTCCTATCTGTGCAGCATCCTCGCAAACACTCATTTGATACCTATTTAAAAATTATCTTACAAATCTCCACAAAACTTGCGATCCCTCTAGCCTATTTAATTAATCAATTGCCGCAGTATCCGTTATTGGTTCTATTGATTCCGGTTCCAACTACAAATCTTCTTCTTCTTTCGTGAGTCAATGGATTCTTTCCTCAATTGGTTTGAGAGATCTTCATTATATTCACGTAGTACACGGACTTGAGCATCCAGTTTTAAGATCTGGACATCCCGAAGTTCCAATTATTGTTGCTACTGACTCATCCATTCTAGAATATCTTCAATCGACACTTGTGACTGGCTCCCCACTGTTATGTCTCAACTGGAACTACTACTTTCAAAAATATAAGAAATACAAGAAAATGGTACTCTAGCCAACCCAAAACAATACCACAGAATGACTTTAACTGGTGCCCCACTCCTATTTTTTTTACTACTTGGTAATAATGACAACATGTTACCCATACTATCCGTGAAAGGTAATGAAAAGTAATCTTTCTTGATGGCCGCATTTAACTTTCAAAAATCCTGACATATCCAAATTTTTCCATTCTTTTTTGGCACCATCACAATTGACAACACCTATGCACTATGCGGAACAGGATAAATAAAACCCACATTAAGAAGTTTATCCAATTATTCTTTTACTAAAAAGAAATATTTTGGGATAAGCTGGTGTTGTCTTTGACGAACTGGCGTAACACCCTCCTCTAAAATAATCTGGTGCTCACACACATCGGCTGCAATCCCTTTCAAATCCGCATACAACTACGCAAAGGTAGATTTGTGATGGACGAAAAATTGTTTCCAAGCATTCAAATCTATACCGATAATATCGGCATATATTTTAATTAGCTGTGGCATTTTGTTGGTGCTCAGGTTAATAGATTGATACATATAGTCATCAACAACCTCTGATTTAATTATATTCTCTTGATCTGAATATCTTGTATTATCCAACATATGGGAACCACCCAAATCTGGTTCCAATGTGTTGATTCTATTGATTGCAAAATTATTCATCCATTCGGCAATAGCATGATCCGAATTAGTCGCATCCTCCTGATGCAGTAAATATTCATCAAGACCTCCACATTGGTAGACTCCTGCCTTTGTTGTTGAAGTGTTTTGTCCTACCCCAAATTGTGGTGAACATATAGCATCGGCATCTTCTTCAATCGATTGACTCTTGTTGTCCGATATAAATTCAGATTTTGGCAATTGAGATTCTCCATGATATTATACTAGATACATCTATAGAATAATCTGGTCCCAGCCTTTTCCAATTGTCAATGTGCCACAGCTCCAATCGTTCTTAGCTTTGGCTTGATAAAGCCAAGGTCTGCTCAATAAAATAGGATACAATAACGTAGAACTCAATAATCGAAATATAATATAATCGATTTTGTATGTCAATCCCACGATTACAATGGCAATATTTCATAAGATTTCCATTGGCTTTATCCGACTATGATCTGCCAAATACAATATCAATGTCGTAGATAGCAATTGCATTAGATCCAAATCCTCCATTGTATCCGTGTTCATTAAATTCACACTGGAACCACCATCGACTTGTATCCTTGGAATTAAAATGCCATCGATTGATACATCGATTGTTGATGCTCTCGGATCAGGGTTCAAGCTAACTTCATGAATTTCTTTAGTGCGGAATCTTCGTCGTATTAGCACTGAATTCAATGTAGATCGACATTCCAATGCTACAGCCAAAAGTTGCTTCATTGTAATTCAAGGCTGAATAACATCCAAATCCTTTAGAATGTCGTAGGATTCCATATTGAGAGTAATTTCCAATATTCTTTTGCGTTTCATTGCTTTTGATTTTTCTCCGTGATGTAAGATAGTCTTTCGCCCTAGACTGTCAATGACACAAAAATATAGACTCAAGATCTAACAAGAAGTTTAAAAAGAATTAGCAAGAACTAGATTAATTAGATGAGAACAACACCAGAGAGGTGAGTTAGAGCTCCAAGAGATGTATTGTCGAGACTGAAGAACTCTTCAGCCTCGATTCCAATATATACTTCTATTTAGGAAGCTTCTCAAGTAACTTCTACCAACTAGGAAGCTTCTAGAAGGTTCCAAAGACTTGTTTCTAGAAGGTTCTAGAAACTTATATCTAGAAGGTTCTAAGGACTATGTCTCTAATATCTTTTGCCAACTAAGAAGCTTCTAGAAGGTTCCAGAGACTTGCTTCTAGAAGGTTCTAGAAACTTGTTTGTAGAAGGTTCTAGAAACTTCTCTCTAGAAGATTCTAAAGATTATGTCCCTAATATCACCCCCTCCTTTAGCTTCGAGGTCTTTGAGAAGCAATGTTGTTGTTAATCAGTACCAACGTAAGAAAATGAAGATCTGTCGCATAACGTCTGCTATGAACTCCAACTGTTGTTCACGAGGCAAGTGGTTCATCGACCCTTGAAGCCCACGATAGTGGCCCACTCCTTCAACTTGTGACCAAGCATGAACTTCCGTATCCTCATTATGAAATTGTCCAGCAAACACGCCTTTTGGCTGACCATCGTAAGCAGGCTCGAACTCAAATAAAATCACCAGTGATTGGTTACTCGGTATCCTCCGTCGTCGTCATGGTGTAGGCAGTTCTTTATCTTGGGGTCGCCTTCGTGAGCTAGTCAGTTGAGATAATCTGACTAGCATAGTATCTATCTCTTGGCTATCCATATCAGAAGACCAAACTATGGCTATTGAAAAAATTCTATTTTATCTTGGAGAAAATAACTACATCAACTACAAATTTTGGTAGTGCTCTCCCTCTTTCTTATATTGGTGGATGAGCAAGCTTCAGAAGGAAGCTATCGTCGAACCGGCTTAGGTTTATGAGGATGTTGTTGATGAAACTCCTGTACCTTTTGTGGCGCATTGGCGAGATTTTTAGTTGGCTTCCACGTTCGCTCATTAATGTCGTAGCCGTACCAATGAACAAGATACTCCAATTTGCCCCACCTTTGTCGTGAATCCAGTACCTTTTCACCCTCGTATTTCTCATGGTTTTCAATCTCAATACTAGGTGGCGGACATTGCAATCTTCCATGAATAGACGACTCTCGATAAGGCTCTAACAAAGAAACATGAAAGACGGGATGTACCTTCATAGAAGCCTGTAATTCCAGACGATACGCCACTGGATTAATTTGCTTCTGGATGATAAATGGTCCCAATCTTCGATAGTCCAACTTATCACATGGTTGCTTGGTCTTGATATTCCATCGAAGAAGCCATGCTTTATCTCCAATTTTGAAAGTAGGTGCTTGATTTCAAAATCTATCTACAAACGCCTTGTAGGATTCATGAGCGCATTGTAATTGAAGCTTCAACATATTTTGAAGCTCTGATAGTTGTTTCACAAATCCTTTCGTTGTTGGATTCTTATTTGTTGACGGACTCAATAAATCAAGCTTTAGATGATATCCATAGTTGAAAAAGAATGGTGTGTATTGAGTCGACGCATGGAAGGTGTTGTTATATGCAAACTCGGCTAACAGCAAATATGTGGTCCAATCGTCTTCTTGATAGTTGATGCTGCATCGTAAGTATTGTTCCAAGACTTAGTTCACCCGTTCCATTTGACCGTCAGTTTGAGGATGAAAAGCCGAAGAAAGCTTGATATCCACCTTCAGTATCTCAAAGAGAGATCTCCAAAACTTTGATACGAACTGGGTTCCTCGATCTCATACGATATCATCTGGTAGTCCATGATATCGATACACATTATCGAGAAAGAGCCTTGCTGTGACTTCACTGGATAATGTCTTCTTGTAAGGAACAAAGTGCGCCATCTTTGTAAGTCGATCTACCACGACAAAGATGCTGTCAAATGAGTTCGATGATGGAAGGTCCATGATGAAGTCCATGGAAACTAAAGACCATGGTCGACGTGGAATCGACAATGGCTGTAGAAGTCCATAAACGCAATGCCGAGGATTCTTAGATCTTGAACAGATATCGCAGGAGAGGACAAAATCTTTCACATCCTTCTACATTTGGGGCCACCAAAAATCTCGAGAAATAAGCTCCAAAGTCTTGTTGAATCCAAAATGTCTCGCAGTTGGAAAATTGTGGCGAGATTGAAGAACTCGGAGTCGTGCTTGTCCTTTTGGGATATACAACTGCTCCTCAAAGTATAAAAGATCTTCCTCCACCTTGAACTTGTTGTCATTGGTACGCTGCTTGATATCAATGGCTACTGAATCTTTAATGGTCGCGGCACGTACCTGATTCAAGAAGTCAGCATCAATTGGTACAATAGTAGTACAAAGTCAAAATTACTCTAGCTTCAACAACGTCGTACATTGTTGATCAAACGCTGCTTCTCTAGTCTTTGGTACAAGATACGATCTCTTCCATAAGGCATCAGATAGTCCTTGCTACTTTCTAGGTCGATAAGTGATAACAAAATCGAATCTAGATAGCAACATACTCCACCGAGCTTGACGTCGATTTAGAACTCGAGCAGACATGAAATACTCCAAATTCTTGTGATCAGTGCATACGGTCACTGGGTGTGTAGCTCCTTCAAGAAAATGATGCAATTCTCGGAAAGAATCAACTACAATAAGAAGTTCCTTATCGTGGATCTCATAATTGATTTCAGCAGCAGAGAACTTTTGAGAATAGAATGCAACCGGATGGAGCTTCTTGTCTTCTCCCATTTATGAAAGTACAGCTCCCAAAGCAAAATCCAAAGCATCAGTTTCTAAATAAAAGGCCTTTGTAAAGTCTGGGTGTATCAAGATTGGAGCCGTAATAAATGCAATTTTTAGGTCTTTAAATGCCTGCTCTGCTAGAGGTTTCCATTCCAGCTTATCCTTCCATGTCAATCGAGTGAGAGGAGCAGCAACTTGAGAATAATTCTTGATGAAGATCTGATAGAAGTTAACAAAGCCAAAAAAGCATTGTACGTCTCTCACCGTCTTTGGAACCTCCCAAGATACGATTGCTTCCACCTTCTTGGGGTCCATCTTCAAGCCTTCGGTAGTCGCAATGAACCCCAAAAACTCCATCTCTATTTGGTGAAATAAATACTTCTCCAACTTGGCATATAGTCCTCGCTCAGGTAGTTTCTCCAAGGCCAAACGAACGTGCTTTTCATGCTCTTCCTCATTTTTGGAGAATATCAAAATATCATCCAAATAGATGACAACAAAATCATCAAGGTACTCTCAAAAAATGACATTCATCATATGTTGAGAGACCGCTGGAGCATTGGTAAGACCAAAGGGTATGACATTATACTCAAAATGGCCATACCTTGTACGGAACGCTATCTTCCACTCATCTCCTTCCTTGATTCAAACGAGGTTGTAAGCTCCCCTTAGATCAATTTTTGTAAAAATCCTTCCACGTCCAAGTTGTTCTAAGAGACCACAAATCAAGGATAACGAATAACAATTCTTCTTTATTACCTTGTTGAGGCCTCGATAGTCCAGGCACATCCGTAATGAGCCATCTTTCTTCTTCACAAATAAGATGGATATTCCAGCCAACGATTTTGAATGACGGATGAAGTTCTTGGCTAGATTCTTGTCAATGTACTTCCGTAACTCCGCCAATTCCATCTGCGATAGATTGTAAATTGGGCCAAAAGGTAGTTGTGCTCCTTCCTATAAGTCTATGGCGCAATCATATGGTCTGTGTTCTGGTAGCATGTTGGCATTTTTCTTTTGAAACATGTCTTTAAAATCCTTATATTGCTCCGGTATACTTGTTGTCGAGATCTTCACCCCAGTAGTTGGAGCCGCATAAATGACAAATGGTGTGCCTTTCTTCGATGATCTTATAAATGCTCTTGCTCCAATAAATAAGGATTTCTCTATTCGGGGTTTTTTACTAGACTTGCTTTTGGGTGGTTTTGTGGGAAAGGTCATCTTCCACAACTTCCAATCTATGGATGGGTTATGCTTTTCCAACCAGGAAAGACCAAGAATAATAGGATTTGATGGAATTCTAATAATATTGAAAATAATATGACTACTATGGCCCTTAAACGTCACTTCAATAGGTTCTGATTCATGGGTGACACTACCAGACAATAAAGGTCGCCCATCTATGACCTCAACGTGAACAGGTTTGGATTTTTATACTAAAGGAATCTTATGATGCTTTGCAAATTCTTCATCTAAAAAATAAGCAGATGCTCCTGAATCTAATAATGCTAAAGTTCTTAGTTTCTGAGGGCCAATAAACAAAAAGATTCTAAAACAAAGGGCAGGTTGAGCGGAAAGAAAAGAACCTGGTTGTTGTTGCAATATTTTACTGTCCAGCTGCATGGCTCCTATTGTGGCTAGGCATCCTCATTTTTTTGAGTAAACACAACTCTAGTCTCGACAATACGTCGATTTTGCTTCTTGGGACAGTTTCCAACTTTGTGGCCTTCTTCACCGCAATACAAGCATAGATCTTCCTCGATACGTCGCTTTTTTTCTTCTAGAGTAAGAAATTTGACACGTATCGCATCAATTTACATGTCTTCTACCTCTGAATGTGAATTCACATTGCTTGTTGACATAGTTGGGATGTGGCGAACCGTATGTTGTCTTAAACGTTGATCTTGGCAGCGTTAGAATAGGCAGTTATCGCACTTCACAGCTTGGCTAATAGCTTCGTTGAGCGTTTGTGGATCAGGAAGAGTTAACAGCAAATCCTTCACATCGTCCCTTAAATCCCAATAGAATTGACTCATCAACGCTTCTTTGTCTCAATTGATGTTGCATGTTAATTGCCTGAAGTCCGATGCATAGACTGATGTAGAGCGCATCCCTTGTCATAGTGACCGGATCTTTGTTATAGCCCATCAAACCTTGTCGTGTTGACCAAATGCTTCCGCAAATGCCTCCAAAAAGGTTTCAAAGTTGTTTAGTATGGACGATCATTTCTCAAACAAAGGAGCAAACCATGATAGAGCTTGTTCTGTAAATAAGGTTCTTCCAAGCCCAACACGTGACTCCTCCGTTGGATAGCGTTTGAGCTCTAAAACTGTTATCAACCTAATTTGATTGACAAATCTTCGAAACTTAGAATGCATACCATCGAACTTGTCCGGAAGGCTAACTCGTGACTCTTTATGTTGTAGAATCAGCGGTGCTTGTCGAACCTGAGGCAAAGTTGCTTCTCCAAGTGCAGTAGTTTGAGGCTGGTGCAACTTAGATTGTACCATCCCAAATGCTCCATCATTATGAAGCCTTGCCACGACTCCTTCAATCTCTGCAATTCTTTGCGATGACGTAGAGAGGGCATTTATGATAGCATCTAACTTGAACTCCGAACCTTCCGTCATACTAATGTCTTGGCCCCCGGCCATTCTAAGAGAAGGACAAAAATGACTCTACAAGAAGATAATATTGGTTTAGAGGACGGTACTCCGCAACCTCAAAAATGCCTTAAGAGCTTCAAGAGAAAGAGTAATCCACTCTTTCCAAGAAGAATAAGACTCCAATATTCTAACAAAAGAAGTATCAATTTAGAGGAGGGTAATCCGCAACCTCTAAAATGCTAGTACACTTCCAAACAAAGGGGTAATCCACACTCTAATAAAGAAAAACTAGCTCTGATATCTGAGGTGAGTGTAGTCTCGATAAACTGTCATGGACACAGAAATACAGACTCGAGAACTAATAAGAAGTTTAAAAAGAACTGACAAGAACTAAATTAATCAGATGAGAACAACACCAGAGAGATGAGCTAGAGCTCCAAGAGATGTGTTGTCGAGACTGAAGAACTCTTCAGCCTCGATTCTAATATATACTCCTATTTAGGAAGCTTCTCAACCAACTCCTATCAACTAGGAAGCTTCTAGAAGGTTCCAGAGACTTGTTTTTAGAAGGTTCTAGAAACTTGTCTCTAGAAGGTTCTAGAAACTTGTCTCTAGAAGGTTCTAAGGATTATGTCCCTAACACGGACTTGAAAAAAACTTTATTTTGTTTTTTTTATTTAGTTTGATTATAGTATATAAAAGTTATAGAACCTTAATGTTAAGTATGAAGCCTTGAGAGAAGATAGGGGCCTAAAGATGAAGATTTAAACTAATAGGAGGTTAATTGGGAGGGATGAAACCAAGGCATGGTTGGATGAAGGTAGAAATAAGGATCTTCATCCCCATTAGTCGAAATCCATGCCCAATGGGCTTTTAGGAGGCTGCCCGCGACCTTGATAAGGGTTTCGGCGACTTCAAAGAAGCCATTAGGAAATCAGAGGCAAGGATTGTAAATTTAAGGGTTCTGGATACAATTTTTGTGGAAATTTTATAGGGTTTGGAGTTAGGGTGAATAAGTTATAGCCGTTTGAAGTTAAGGTGTCAATTTGAGACCTACTGTTACTCTTTTGAGTTTAAGAGGAGTCTTACGGAAGCTTTTGGAGATCGGAAGGTGCGGCTGGAAGGGCAACTTCAAGACATACATCTTTTGCGAAGGAAAGTTTGCATTTGGAGTTTGTGTAAAGGAGTTATAGGGAGTTAAAGACAGCGCATTCAAATCAATGGCAGTAAGTGAACGGTTTTGTTCAAAGTAGTGTTAGGAGCCATAACTTGAGTTTTCGAACGAAATTTTGGCTCAAACTTTGCGAGAATGTAAACATTTGTGTTAAAAAGCTATCTATATAAGTTTCGTGGCATTTGGACTTATGGTTTGTGAGATATGAAGAAAATTGCGCGCGAGTAAATAAAGATTAGGGTTTGAAGCGACTATTAGGGTTTTGAAGACATCTCAAGATCCGCGACGAATTTGCGGATGAAATTTGTTGTACAAATTAATAACAACATATCAGTACTTCATGTAAATTTTGATCTTGTTTGGACGGTTGGATCAAGAGTTATGAGGTGTTGAGTTTCAGGAGAATTTCTACTCAAGGATATACAAGGTTTTAGAGTACTTCTACCATATTTTGGGTGTTGTTGGTTATTTAAGACTTAAGTATTTGGTGTAATTGTCCCAAAAGGAGAACTTATATGTATGAAATTAGGGTTTCCTTATTTTAAGCTTGATTGAGCAATTAGTGATAGCAAGAAGCCCAGCGCTTTTTTGAGGCAAAACCTCTCTATCCCAACACTGTTGATACTAAGAGAACTTGGTTTAATGACATCGGTGGAGCATATTGCTGATACCTCTACTGCTTCTTACCATAGTTCTGGGGGTTCGATACAGACCCTTGATTAAAATTGGAACTTTGAAAGTTATTGAATGCTCAATTTTGTCGATTGAATCAATTTCCATTCCATCCAAACGTATTTCATATTTGTACTTGATTGATGTCTCACTGGGTTGGTGGGAACATGGTCTGATTACTAAATTATTGTTGTTGTCTTTACCAATTCCAACAATTTGCTGTTAGGTGCTTTCTTTGATAAAATGTACATTGATCCATTATTTGTGAGGGTAAGGAGCATTCTTTTACAGAATGACCGTGGCCCTTACAATTACCGCACCATACATTGGACCTAGTATTGGTAGACTTTTGCCTCTTCTCTTTATCTTTGACCATATTGACCGCCATTTCGTCCATTTTCTTCGTCAAATTCAATAACAAGATTTCATTGGAATCTTTTAGGCCTGACATTATTAGTATCTCTGCCGTAGTTAACGCTTGTTGTTGATACGGTGTCGCTTTCTTGCTCGAGAACGCGCAGGGCATCTGGCTGTAGAAGGTAGCATGGAGATTTGCCAATAATCAAGCAGTCTATCAGTTTTTGACTGCTGGAATATAAACGACTGCAAGAATATACTGTAAATCTATATGGATGCCCTTCGACTGCTTGTCAAAGTCCCTTTTGTCCCAGCCGGTAGGTCTCTAGAAATAACAGAGAACCTCGAACAACCCAATCTAGTAATCTCCGATACCGCTTTGTACTTACAATCTTGTATCCACTGACTGTCTTGTTAGATTAACTCAATAAATTTCATTCACTCCACATACTCAATCCTATAGACACCCTTTTAATCCTTCAATCACAGACGTAACTCGATTTCACAAACAGTCAAGAGTGATCACACCCACTTCATTAAAAATCCCGATTCACCATTACAATACTGACTTCAGCAACGATTGCCTCAGTCTTCGCAAAACTCTATGAAGAAGAAAAATCCAATTCTCCGTCTTTTCTTCCCCGACCCGAAGCATGAAGCTCCTCTCCAATCCCCTTAATTTTCAAAAACCTCCAATAAAAACCGAACTAGTAACCTTGAAAAAAACTTGAAGCTAGCTCTTCGATCCAAAAACCCCCCCCCCCCTCCCCTTTGATCCGAAAAAAAAAACCCTCTCCAAAACTTATTCTCCTCCTAATCTTATCCTCTGAATTTCTTCAATCTTCCGTCTTGGATCCGGAATTGGCTCCTACCGTCAGAGCTTAGATCCGAAATTGGCTCTCGCCATCAAAGCTTTCTCCTCCATTTTTACCTTTAAGAGATCTATTTACCGAAAATAACGTTCCTTGAAATGGCACAGAGAATAGGACAGCCTGAAACAGAATCGAAACCCCGTACTCGGGTCCACATTGAGTCGCGCGACCATTTTAGGTCTCATATTGGGTAAGATGCTAGTAGTAATTTGGATGTTTGCGTAATTGGATCCAATTGGTCTTCGCATCAGATTGGCTAAGGTCCGTAGTAAGACCTAGATTTTCCCGTAATTAGACTGCATTGGGTTGCCCGGCCAATTTAGGTCTTATATTGGATAAGAGTCCAGTATTAAGACCCGGATTGGATTCTCGAAATTGGATTGGATTCTCGAACCAGGCTCACCCATCGCGTGAATTGGTCCTTTCCCTTCCTGCTGACTCCTGTTATTGGAATCGAATGGAGCATTTCAGTATGCCCTAACTGACTGTAACGGGGTGACTAAACCTAGCTACTGAGTATTTGCACTGGAGTTGGTCGTTGCTCCCAATATTTGAGGTAACTGAACATTAATAAAAGTCCCCTTTCTTTATATTTTCACGATATACTCGTGTTACAACACGACAACGGAAAATATGGAGCATATGCTGTTGTCACGTTCGGTGGTATAGCTTGCAATGGGGTGACATTAACTAGCCCCTGAATATTGGTATTGGAATTGGCCCATGTTTCTAACATCCATGGATAACTACCCACTGATTCATTCCAAGTCAGATTTTGATATCTACCTTGAACTAAAATCATTGTGGCTCCCGGAGTTAAAAACTGATCATAATGGCATTCCTCCCAAACCTTGGCTCTATTAAGGGATGCAGCCACCATAACAGTTTGAGCTTCCTTTACAAACATTTTTAGCTCTTGTGGGTGCAAACTATTGATTACTATGGGCAAGATAAATACCTCTGGCATTTGGTGATTCGGCCACTTACTGAGTATATCAACTACTCGGCCATAGTACGATTCCATCGCCTCCCTAGGATCATTTTGTTGTTCATTAACCTCTCTCGAAGGCGGTCATCAAAACCAATTAGCCAAAATTGAGATAAAAATGTATTCTTCAATGCTTCCCAATTCGAAAATTGATCCACTGGTTGGCGGTTGTACCATTCAAACATCGTGTCTTTTAAGGTCGCTGGCAGCCATCGCAACCAAATATCTTCAGTTCTGCCATTATTAGCTATACATGCTGTAAGAAATTGAAATAAATGTTGATCAAGATTTACATGCAAAAATCTCCGAACAGTAGGTAGTGGCGTGATACTAGTCGTACGATCACCTATTGCACCAATTTGTACTGCAATCGAAATGGCTGGTCCTCCTAACACCATTGAATTTCTTGTTTCGCTAAACTCTATTTTAAAATAATCTCTGCTTTTTTTTATTCTAATTTCTAAGCTCTTATTATTCCTTGATTTATTGTTATTTTCCGTAATTAGTTTTATTGATTGATCTGCAGGTAAAAACATCGGATTTTGAAATATAATATAGTTATATTTATTGGCGACCAATTTGTGCCAATCTGACGAGCCATTATTGCTCGTTTCAGAAGTACCCCCTACTAGAAAAATATCCAATAGAGTACCAAATTCTTCTACGCCTCTTTCTCTTTCAGTTAACGGCCTCAAGATTTCCACTGGAATGTTAATAAAATTTCCCACAAGTGTTCTTGGCAGTTTTTCTAACGGTACATACGACTGCAGAATTACCTGTCTGTCCAATTCTTGATATGTTTGGATGCACCGATAAGCTTACAACCATGGTTTAATCTAATTTTGTCGATGCTTCCTTTTAAGATTATGTTCTTGCTTATCTCTAAGCAATTTTTTTCCTTGCGCTCTTCCCTGTCTTTTTCTCAATTGATTTATTTTTCTTGATGCAATGCTCTCGTTCTTATTAACCATAATCTTGCTTCAAACACTATTAAAATCACCTTCCATTGCAAATTTTAACACACATTTGGTAATTAATTCCTAACACTCAAAGCTATTATCACTCCTTGGCAGTGGCACCAAAATGTGATTGCTTGTTTTACTTATTTTGGAAGAAACTTCCCAGAATAAACCCGTATAGGAGGATTCGAACACGGGAAATAACTAGTTGCTTAAGCGTTGTTGGGGTAGAGAGAGTTTGCCTCAAAAAAATGTTTGGCTTCTGGCTGTCACTAATTATTCAATCAAGCTTGAAAATAAGGGAAGCCCTAAGTTTATATATAATTTTTCTCTTTTTGAGTAATTACACTAGATACACAATCCTCAAGTAACCTACAACTTCCAAAATATGATAAAATCTTCTAAATCCTTGTTTATTCTTATGTGGAAATTTTTCCAAACTTCAACACCTCATATCTCTTAATCTGACCGTCGAAACAAATTCAAATTTTACATGAAGTACTGATGTATTCTTATTAATTTTTACAACAGTTTTCAACCGCTAATTCATTGCAGATCTTGAGATATCTTGAAATCCCTAACAATCGCTTCAAACCCTTGTCTTTATACATCCACACGCAATTTTCTTCATATCTCACAAAATATAAGCTCAAATGCTACGAAATTTATATGCATAGCTTTTTAACACAAAGTTTTACATTTTCTAAAAATTTTGAGCCAAAAATTCGTTCAAAAACTCAAGTTATGGCTCCAACCATTACTACAAAAAAAACCCGCTTACTTACTACTTTTGATTTTGAAGTGTCGCTTTCAACTCCTTACAATTCTTTCATATGGACTCCAAAAGTAATAATTCTTTCATGCAAGATGTAGGCCTTGAAATCGCCGTTCCAATCGCACCTTTCGATCTTCAAAACCTACTGTAAAACTCCTCGTACTTTCAAAAGAATAATAGTATGTCTTAAATAAACACCTTAACTTCAAACGGTTATAACGTTTTCATCCTAAGTCCAAATCCTCTAATTTTTGTAAACAAATTGTTCTTCAAATCCTAAAATTTACAAACCTAGCTTCCAATCTCCGAATGCCTCCTTTAAAGTCACATAAATCCTTCATAAAATTACACGCAGCCTCCTTAAAGCCCATTGGGCATGGTATTCGACCAATAGGAATGAAGTCCCCTATTCCTTGCCTTCATGCGACCATGCCTTGCTTTCATTCTTGCCAATTCTACCATGTATCAAGAATATGGAATTTTCCACATGTTCTACATAGTGGATATCTTTGTTTTTGTAGTTGAGAAGCCTCTTTGCCTTGGTGAAGATGTAGAGGCCTATAAGGTGGTAGTAATTGACTAGCTTACCTTATATCTTGAAATTGTCGAGCATAGGGACAATTTTGTATTGAATGACCTTGTTGTCTACAACTTGGATACTATAATAATGTTGTATGAGCTCCTGATTCATATTGAAATGATAGAGGCCTTCCTCCATCCTTCATCAAGCATGAAATCTATTCTTCCAAAGTTTCTATGGCCTTAAGCATTCTATCTTCTCGTGCTTTTCCAGCCTTGTCAATATCTAATCTCTCCAAAGTTACTACAAGATTATAAGTAGTAGGTGCTAAAAGAGGAGGTTCTCTTGAAGCCAAAGGTTGCACAAAATTAAGCTGTGGTACCTATGGATATGCATATTGACCATATCTTGAATCTTTCATAGGATTTTGTACATAGCTTGCATGAGGGTCATATCTTATTGGAAGGTAGCTAGGAATTAGATCTTCTCTTCGATCCCTAGCTCTTTTATTTTCTTGTTCAGTCTCTTCAATGAATAGAGCAACTCCGATTGCATGATCCAATATTTGTAGCCTATGCGTCCAAATTTCTCAAGATACTAAGGACCGATTTAGTCCTTTAAGAAAGTAATCTCTAATAGTAGTATCATGGAGCAAATCACTGACAAAGCTACTACAAACTTCTTTAAAACGCCTTATATATGCCAAAATTTCCTCTATGGGATGCTGGCACATATTTGTTAAAGCAGCAACTACTTATTGTTGTCCCGTTGAAGGTTGGAATCGATCTAAAAATGCCATTAACAATTCATCCCATGTCTTGAATGTTTGTGCATTGTAGGACATATATCATGCATATGGACCTTCTACTAATATGGTAGAAAACCAAATCAAATAATAACCATCGTTAGACACCATATAAGAGGTCATTAATTCCAAAAATCTTTCAACAAGGGCTATAGGATCTTCATGTCTAGAGCCTATGAATTGTGAAAAATTAAGAGGCATTGTCCTCTCAAGAAGTCCTCGAGGCACTACTATAGGTATTCTTCATGGTAGCATCCTTAGTTGAGAAGGTCGAGATAGTATAATAGTCAACACTGTTGGTAGAGAAGCTAGAGCTTGCCTCGTGTTATTTACCACATCCACAAGTAGAATTATAGCTATATGTGATGGTTCAGCTTGTTGTATAAAATTTGGCATAGGTCGTTGAGTAGATATATGAGGCTGCACTTCTCCATTTGCCATTCTCGATGAATCTACTCCAAGTCCTTGTTCTAATTCCATTAAGTCTTGATTTCTTGTTGTAAACTTACTCTTGATCAAGTGAACCTTCCTATTGATTCAATTACCAAAGTAGCAGGATTTGTCTTTGGCATTTGAGGCCTATCGGTTCATCAAGGTTGCACTTTGATGAAATTGAGGTTAAATAGAAGATGGTGAAGATTAAGGCCTTACTTGATCTTTAGCAATAAACCACTTTAGAAGAAAAAGAAGGCTCAACTTGACCAAAGGTGTATTTGTTCAGAAAAATGAGGATGCCCAATCATAATAGGGATCGTGCGGCTAGACAATTCATTACCACAACAACAATGAAGTTCTTTTCTTTTTGCTCAGCGTACTCATTGCTTTACCATTCCTCTATCTTTTGGCCCTCAAAAACTAAAAACCTTAGCATTATTAGATTCAAGAGCATCTCCGTATTATTTAGATGAAGAATTTACTAAGCATCATGAGATACTTCTAGTATAAAAATGTAAACCCGTTCACATAGAAGTAATAGATGGATGACTTTTATTATCTAGTAGTATCATCCATGAATCAGAACCTATAGAGGTGACGTTTAAAGAACATAGCAATTATTTTATTTTCAATATTATTAGAATCCCATCAAACCCTGTTATTCTTGTTCTTTCTTGGTTAGAAATGCATAATCCATCCGTAGATTGGATGTTACAAAAGATGATATTTTCTATAAAACATCCTGAGAGTAAGCCTATTAGAAGATCTCGAATCAAAAATCTTTATTTATTGGAGCAAGAACATTTCTAACATCGTCCCAAGAAGGTACACCGTTTGTCATTTATGCGACTCCAACTAGCGGAGAGAAGATTTTGACAACAAGTATTTTGGAGCAATATATGGATTTTAAAGACGTGTTTCAAAAGAAGAATGTCAACATGCTACCGGAGCATCCATAATATGATTGTGTCATAGACTTACAAGAAGAAGCACAATCACTTTTTGGCCCAATCTACAATTTTTCGGAGATGGTGTTAGCGGAGTTGTGAAAGTATATTGATAAGAATCTAGCCAAGAACTTCTTTTGTCATTCAAAGTCACTAGTTGGGGCACCAAACTTATTTGTGAAGAAGAAAGATGGCTCGCCATGAATGTGTGTGGATTATTGAGGTTTCAACAAGGTGACAAAGAAGAATCATTATCCATTAACCTTGATATCCAGTCTTCTAGAGTAACTTGGGCATGCAAAGATCTTTATAAAGATTGATCTAAGAGGAGCTTACAACCTTGTACGAATCAAGGAAGGAGACGAATGGAAGACAGCTTTCTGTACAAGGTATGGCCATTTTGAATATAATGTCATGCCTTTCAGTCTTATCAATGCTCCGGTGATCTTTCAACATATAATGAATGATATCTTTCGGGAGCACCTTGACGATTTTGTTGTCATTTATCTAGATGATACTTTGATATTTTCCAAAAAATTAGAAGAGCATGAAAAATACATTTATCTGGTCCTTGAAAAACTTTGCAAGCAAGGATTTTACGCCAAATTGGAGAAGTGCTTGTTTAACCAAACTGAGATGGAATTTTTGGGATTCATTGCAACTACGGAAGGTTTGAAGATGGACCCTAAGAAGGTGGAAGCAATTGTATCATGGGAAGTCCCAAAAACGATTAGAGATGTACAATGCTTTCTTAGCTTTGCTAACTTCTATCGGATCTTCATCAAAAATTGCTCTCAAATTGCTGCTCCGTTCACTTGATTGACATGTAAAGACAAGCTTGAATAAAGATTTCTAGCAAAAAAAGTATTTTAAGATCTTAAGATGGCATTTACTATGGCTCCAATCTTGATACATCCGAACTTTGTAAAGGCCTTCTATTTGGAGATCGATGCTTCAGAGTTTGCTATAAGAATTATACTTTCACAGATAGGCATAGACGAGAAGCTTCATCTGGTTGCGTTCTACTTTTGAAAGTTTTGTGCTGTCGAGATCAACAATGAAATCCATGATAAAGAACTTCTTGCGATAGTGGATTCTTTCCAAGAGTGGCGTCACTTTCTCGAAGGAGCTGCACATCCGGTGACCATATACACGGATCACAAGAATTTGGAGTATTTCATGTGGGCTCGGGTTTTGAATCGTTGTTAAGCTTGATGGAATATACTGCTATCCAAATTTAATTTTATTATTACTTATTGGCTTAGGAAGCAACAAAGACTATCCAATGTATTATCAAGGAGATCGTATCTAGCGCCAAAGGCTAGAGAGGCAGCGTTTGATCAATAGTATACAACATTGTTGAAGTCAGAACAATTCAAGCTTTGCTCTGCTATAATGCCAATTGATGTTGACTTCCTCAACCAAGTACGTATTGTGACTATTGGAGATTCTGTAGCCTTCAATATCATGCAACGTGTAAATAATGACAAGTTCAAGATAGAAGGAGATCTTTTACACTTTGAGGAGCGGTTGTATATTCCAAAGAGACCAACACGATTCCAAGTTCTCTAATCTCGATACGACTTTCCTGCTGTAGGACATTTTGGATTCAATAAGACCTTGAAACTTATTTCTCGAGATTTTTGGTGGCCCCAAATGTAGAAGGATGTCAAGGATTTTGTCCTCTCTTGTGACATTTGTTTAAGATCCAAGAATCCTCGGCATCCTCCTTATGGTCTTTTTTAGCCATTGCATATTTCACATCGACCATGATCTTCAGTTTCCATGGACTTCATTATAAACTTGCCGCCATCGAATTCATTTGAGAGCATCCTTGTTGTGGTAGATCGGCTTACAAAGATGGCACACTTTGTTCCTTGCAAGAAAACATCGATAAGCAAAGATACATCAAGGCTCTTTCTTGATAGTGTATATCAATATTATGGTTTATTAGATGATATCGTGTCGGATTGAGGAATCCAATTCGTATCAAAGTTGTGGAGATCTCTCTTTGAGATATTGAAGGTAGATATCAAGCTTTCTTTGGCTTTCCATCCTCAAACTGACGGCCAAATGAAATGGTTGAATCAAACTTTGGAGCAGTATTTATGATGCAGCATCAACTATCAACAAGATGATTGGACTGCATATCTATCATTAGCTGAGTTTTCATACAACAACACCCTTCATGCGTCGACTCAACAAACACCATTCTTTTTCAACTATGGATATCATCCGAAGCTTGATTTGTTGAGACCATCAACCAATAACAATTCGGCAACTAAAGGATTTACAAAACAACTATCGGAGCTTCAAACTATGTTGAAGCTTTAATTGCAAACCGCCCAAGAAGCTTACAAGGCGTCCATAGTCAAATTTCAGAATCAGGCACCTTCTTTCAAAATTGGAGATAAAGTATGGCTGCTTCAATTGAATATCAAAACCAAGCAACCATGTCATAAATTGGACTACAGGGGATTGGGACCATTTGTCATCAAGAAGTAAATCAATCCAGTGGCATATCATTTGGGATTACCAGCTGCTATGAAGGTACACTTACTCTTTCATGTTTCTTTGTTGGAACCTTATCGAGAGTCAGATTATTCTGGAAGAGTACAATATCCGCCACCTAGTATTGAAATTGAGAACCACGAGGAATACGAGGTAAAAAAGGTACTAGATTTACGACGTAAGTAGAAAAATTGGGGTACATAGTGCATTAGAGCGGCTATGATATCAATGAGCACACATGGGAACCAACAAAAAATCTTATCAATGCCTAGCAAAAGATACAGGAGTTTCACTCGCACTATCCTCAGAAACCTAAGCTCTTTCGATGAAAGTTTTACAGTGAAGTTCCTTCTCCTTGAAGCCTCTTAATCCTCGGCCTTACAAAGAAAGGAGAGAAGGAACCTCTAAAAGACATAGTTAGAGACTATAAATCTGTAACCTGAGCCCATTCTTCTATGTTTAGTGCTTATATTTTTTGGTGTGATATGAATAGATAAGAGATAGATACCATACCAGTTATGTCTTGTCAACCGAATATCTCACAAAAATGACCCCGAGATGAAGAATTACCTGTACTACAAAGACGACAAAAGATACATAGTAACAAGTCGCTAATGATTGTATTTGAGGTAGACCCTACCTAGGATGATCTTTCCAAAGGAATATTTGTAAGGCATTTTTACAATGAAGACACGGAAGTTCATGCCTGGTCAAAAATCAAAGGCGTAGGACACTATCGTTGGTTACAAGGATCAATGAACTATTTGTCGCTCAAACAACAATTGGAGTATATTACAGATACTATGCGATAAATTTTCAACTTCTTACATTGGTATTAACTCGCAATAGGAGTGCTTCACAAAGACCTCGAAGCTAAAGGGAGGAATGATGTTAAGGACATACACTAGGAAGTTGTAGAAGATTTTAAAAGATTCTAGAAAACCTTTATAGTTAGTGGAAGCTGCTTGAGAAGCCTCCTAGCTCATGGAAGCTCCTTGAGAAGTTTCATAGATTGTAGAAGCTACTTGAGAAGCTTCCTAACTCGTAGAAGCTGCTTGAAAAGCTTCCTAGTTTGTGGAAGCTACTTGAGAAGCTTCCTAGCTGGTAGTATATATAGGAGCTAGAACTGAGGAGATCCTCACTCTCGACAATACACCTCTTCGAGCTCTAACTCACCTCTCTAGTGTTGTTCTTGTATTCATCTCATTAATCTAATTCTTGCCAATTCTTCTTGAGCTTCTTATTTCCAATCAGTATTCTAAATTCGTGACACATCTATAAATACATATAAAGTCAAAATAATATCTAAAAAGCTTTTAAAAAGTTATTTTAGAAGATATTATAAAATTAATCTATTTTTATCTACTTTTATTTATTCATATTATCTAAATAATAATTATAGTAGATATATATCTATGACATTACTCCCCCTTCTAAAGATAAGTTCTACAAAAAAGAGTAATTACATATTGAAGAAGTCTAAGATGAGGCAAAATATATTTATCATATTTTTTAATATTTGTTTTCTTTGAAGGTAGTTGATAGGTCCTCTTGGCTATCGGTAATATCCTATTTCAATGCAAAAAGACCACCCTATTATTTAATCATTGTTAAAACTTTCAAAATTTCTTTCAAATAAAATATTTGTTATACCATCAAGAGTTGTTTCTACCTCCAATAAAACCAACAAACATTGAAAGACTCTTCCTAGGTCATGAAATTAAACACATTGTATCTTGCCATCTATTTGAGAAAAAACATGTCATTCTTGAAAGTCTTCACCTTTATTATTTTGTCTTAAAGGCTTTGATAGTTGCAATATCTCATCTAATAAGTTAGTAAATGATGGCTCTTGAGTTAAATTCGTTGGCTATTGATTCTCCATATCCTTAACACCACAATTATATAGAAATTACAAACAAGGATAGGAGGTAGAATGTAATCTTTCATAAATTGTAATTCTTTTATAGTAAAGGTTTACTATCTCTTATCTTAATTTTGATGGATGTCATTGATAAAAAGCTTTGACCTTCTCTACTATATTTGTAGGATTTTTTATTGGCTCCCATGTCTATTTACTAATATTGTATCTGAGCCAATGAATAAGATATTCCAACCTATGTCGGTGCCACCTTCAGTCTAAAACTTCTTCCACCTCAAATTTTTGATTACTACCCACTTCTATAGAAGGCAGTGTCGGGGTAGAGAGAATTTGCCTTAAGAAAATGTTACGCTTCTGGCTGTCACTAATCATTCAATCAAGCTTCAAAATAAAGGAAGCCCTAAGTTTATATATAAATTTTCTCTTTTGAGCAATTATACCAAATACACAACCTCAAGTAACCAACAACATCCAAAATATGATAAAATCCTCTAAAACCTTATATATTCTTATGTGGAGATTTTTCCGAACTTCAACACCTCATATCTCCTAATCCGACCGTCCAAACAAACTCAAATTTTACATGAGGTACTGATATATTCTTATTAACTTTTATAACAATTTTCAATTGTAAATTCATTGCGGATCTTGA
Organism: Physcomitrium patens; assembly: GCF_059467195.1. Lineage (NCBI taxonomy): Eukaryota > Viridiplantae > Streptophyta > Bryopsida > Funariales > Funariaceae > Physcomitrium > Physcomitrium patens. The sequence continues at coordinate 2,092,905 of NC_143410.1, forward strand.
GATATCTTGAAAACCCTAACAGCCGCTTCAAATCTTTGTCTTTATATACCCGCATGCAATTTTCTTCATATCTCACAAAATACAAGCTCAAATGCTACGAAATTTATATATATAGCTTTTTAACACAAAAATGTACATTCTCCAAAAAGTTTGAGTCAAAAATTTGTTCGAATACTCAAGTTATGGCTCCAACCATTACTACAAACAAAACCGCTTACTTACTACCTTTGATTTGAAAGTGTCGCCTTCAACTCCTTATATCTCCTTCACATTCCTTGCCTTCATCCGACCATGACTTGCTTTCATCCCTCCCAATTAGCCTCCTACTAGTTTAGATTTTCATCCTTAAGCTTCCACCTTCTCCCAAGGCTTCATACTAAACATTTAGGTCCTATTTTTTTTTTTTTAATGTCAAAATCAAAACAAGTAAAGAAACAAAGTAAAGTTTCTTATACCAACTCCTTTTAATTTAATCTATTAGCCACTCGAACACACATCTAGATTTATTAACATATAATATGTTTTAATTAATTTTTACATATTGTAAGCATTTACAGTACGACAACGGTGGTATTTGTCTTCTTCTTAGGATATTCATTGTTTTATATGGCTTTTAAAAAAAAATGTGAAATATGGAATAGATTTTCATAGACTATGATAGATATAATTGATAAGCAGCTGAATTGACTTGTTCACAAATAGGAAATCGTCCAAATCTATGATAATTCAACTTGTCATAAGAACAAATAATTTTAATAATATGACAAAGTAACCATACCTTATCACCAATGTAGAAATGAGGTTGTTCCTTATGATAAGCATCCACATTGCTCTTTTATTGTTTTTTAGCATCTTTTAGACGTCCCTTCATTATTGTATGTAATTCAAATAAATATTTTGCCAAATCTTCCACCACATGATTATCAACTTTTCAAAAATTAAAACCATTAAGTTGTGGATAATAACCATAATTAGCAAAAAATTATATATATATATATTTATTATATAGAAAAATATACTATGTTATTATAAACAAACTTTGTCAATAGCAAAAGAGTTGTCTAATCATCTTGTTGGTAATTGATGGTGCACCTTAAATAGTATTCTAAAGCTTGATTTATACACTCTATTTGTCCATTAATTTGAGAATAGAAAGCCAAATATAGTTTTATGTCTACTTTTAGAATCTTGAAAAGATTTTTTTAAAATCTTGATACAAACTAAATTAACTTAAGTAATCCATAATATCGATAGATATTATCAAGAAAAAGCTTGACTACTTTTTTATATATAATAGCTTTTGTACATGGTACAAAATGTGCCATCTTGGTGAAATGATCTATTATCATAAATATAGAGTCATAAGAATTTGAGACTCAAAGATCCTTGATAAAATCCATAGAAACAAAAGACCATGGTTGTTCTTGAATAGGTAACAATTGGAAAAGTCAATAAAGTCAATAATAAAGAGTTTTTGACCTTGAAAAAATGTTACATAACTAAACAAAGTCTTTCACTCCCTTTCATACTTGTGACTACTAAAAATCTCTAGATATAAGTTTTAAAGTCTTGTTGTATCCAAAATGTCAAGCCGTTGGAAAGTTATGACATATTTAAAAAATACATAAACATGCTTTTCCTTCTAGAATGTATAAGTGTCTTTTAAAATAGAGTAGGTTTTTTTTGAACTTGAACTTGGAAGCATCATAAGACTTAGAAGAAAGATTCTTGGTATCATAAATGAAAGGATCAGAGGATATACTTGATCAAAACTACTTGACAAGAGTTGAATCAATAGTCAATATTGATTTTATTGCTTGAAGATGAAAATGCTCCAACATCAAGAGAATCATGCTTTGTTGATGAAAAGATGTATTTTCTTCTTATGATACAAGACAAAAATATCTAAAAAAGGCATGTGATAAACTTTAGTATTTTTTGGGTCGATAAGTAATCTTAAAATCAAATCTTGATAAAGACATACTCCAATTGACTTGGCCATGATTCAAAACAGGTTCTTATATAAAATATTTAAGATTCTTATGGTTGGAATAAATAAATATTGGATTAGAAGCACCTTTTAGATAATTGCATCATTCTTCAAAAAAAATTATAATTGCAAGAAGTTCTTTGACACAAATCTTATAGCTGATCTTGGCTATTAGAAATTTTCTTGAATGAAAAGCTATTAGATGAAGTTTATTATCTATTTCTATATATAATAATATGGCATCCAAAGTAAAGTTTGATGCATCTATTTTGAAACAAAATATCTTACAAGAGTCAATGTAATATAAGATTGGTGTAAAAATAGAGGTTTTATTCAAAGCTTTAAATATTACTTTTACTTCTTGATTTCATTAAAGTTTGTTTTTATAAGTCAAATGGATAAGTGGAGTTGCAACTTGAGAGAAGTTCTTGATGAAGATCTGGTAGTAGTTGGCAAATTCCACAAAACATTGGACATTTCTTACCATTTTTGAAATCTTCCAAACTATAATAGTTTGAAATTTTTTAGGATCCATCATTTGAAATGATGTATTCTAAGAAGTCGACTTGAGTAGTGTAGAATATACACTTTTCTATCTTGGCATAAAGTCCTGTATTTCTTAGTTTTTGTAATACACAACAAACATAAAATTCATATTCTTATATATTATTAGAATAGATTGAGACATCATCTAAGTTACAAACAACAAAGTCATCTAAAAACTCTCAAAAAACATCATTCATTAGATATTCAAAAGCTATTGGTGCATTTATAAGTCCAAAAGGCATGTCATTATATTCAAAATGTTTATACATTGTTCAAAATGTAGTCTTCTATTCATCTCCTTTTTTGATGCATACCAAATTGTATGCCCCTTATAGATCTATTTTTGTATAGATCTTAGATTGATATAATTAATCAAGAAGTCTTGATATCAAAGGTAGTAGATATCTATTCTTGATGGTGATTTTATTGAGTCCTTGATAATCGATACATATTTGCAATGATCCATCTTTTTTCTTTACAAATAAAATTAGAACTCTTGTCGAAAATTTGGAATGGCATATAAAGTTCTTGGCTAGATTTTCTTCAATATACTTTTTGAATTTAGCCAATTTATTTTATGATAAATTATAAATTGGTCCAAATGGCACTTGAGTTCCTTCTTAAAGGTCAATTGAATAATCATAGGGATAATATTTTGGTAGAGTATCAGCATTCTTTCTCTCAAATACATCTTGAAAATCTTAATATTGGCTTAGTATACTGCTTGAAGTCTTTCTACTATTTGAAATGGATACAATATGAATGACATAAGATAATCTTTTTTTTCTAACATGCAAGAAAGCTTTTGCACCTACAAATATAGATTTAATTATAGTAGACTTATGTCTTTCTACTTGATCAATTATATTCTTAGTTATACTTTCAAATAAATCAAGACTACAAGAAATTCAATCTATTTTTGGATTATATTTTTTTAGCAATGATAAATCTAAAATTATTCAATTAGAAGAAGATTTAATCATATTAAATATTACAAAGCTACTATAATTATTAATTATTGCTTCTATAGGAAGAGTTTCATGAATAAAATTTTTTGAAGACAATGGACGACCATCTATGACTTCTATATGAATATGTTTAGTTTTCTTCATTAAAGATATGCTATATCTTTTAGCAAATTCTTCATCTAAGAAACAAGCTGAGGCTCTTGAATCTAATAAGGTAGAGGCTTTGTGATGTTAAGGTCCTAAAATAACATTTATTGTAAAATAAAGAGAAGGTTCTGAGGAGAGAATAAGACCTTCATTAGATATTGTATAAGGTTCTAGCTACACTGTCCCTATTGTAGCTAGACAAACTTATTTTTTGACATACTATTTTCTTTGATGGTAGTATTCCTCATTTTGTAATTGCATCGCTTCTTTGGACAATGTTGAGCAGTGACACCAATTGCATGAAGTAGTGAAGAGTGCTAGCCCTGATTATATTGCATAAATTCCAAATTATTGATACAAATCTTGATTTTGAACAACAATTAAAAATTCATTCCAAATCCTAAGAAAACAAGACTTAGAACTTTGGAATAAGCTTGAAGCTAGCTTACAAACTCCAATTGCCGATCTTCAAATGAATCCCTATTTTGCTCTAGGCAGCCATTTTAGTGACTGGAGGTTTGATTTCAAGTATGTTCCACAAATGGTTAATCCTCGGATATCAATCCAATCTATCCTAGGGATTTTTTAGTTTGATCTTATCTTCAACTTAAGTCTAGTATCAATTATATTAATTATTTATCTTTTTTATACTATTTTTTTTTTTATCAATTTATGGCCTTTCTAAGCCAATAAAAGAAATTTAATAGTTTAGAAGGTAAAATTATTAACCAACCTTGAATCTATTAGCTATTAAGATAAGAAAATAAACTAAGAGATTTTTATAAAAGCCATGATTAAATGTCTTGAATTACTATTGAACTAAGATGATTAAATATTAATTAAAATTTTATTTTTGATTATATTTTTACCATATAGTTGTGTTACAATATGGCAACAATATGGTGCATATATAAGAAACTTGTCTTGCAAATTAAAACATATGCTTTATAAAATGAACACGTATTGGAGATCCTATAGAACATTGTCATATAGCTCCTTGTTAGATAGTAAATATAGAAGCAAGAGTAAAGCCTTCTTCATTGTTGTCATTGCTTTTATAGTCCTTAGTCTTGTTTTAAGACTTTTTAATATTCTTGTCTTTAGCAATAGCCATTCTAGTTCAATATATTACTATCTTTGAGTGATTTTTTAATCTTTTTGAGTGATACAAGAGTGTATTGAGTTTTCTTTCTTTGAGATTCATGTCCTTGACACATCCTTTCCTATGACCTAGAAGAAGCCATGATCTAATTTGCGACTTAAATTCAATTCTTTTCCAAGTTCTTTTGAGATACTTGTCACATAGTCTTATATGATTTTTGGTAATTGATTGTCTTCCACAATATATGCTATTATGACTTTCTTTTAAAAATAATCCATTTCTTTTGGTACTTTGGCCTCGTTTAATATCACCCAAACAACACATTTTGTTAGTATGAAATCTTTTTTGCTACAAAAAAATCTTTTAGAAAGGATCTTAGTTGGTGATGCTCGCATGGGATGGATATCTATGAGCCGCTCCATTTGTGCAATAGTAGCAACCAATTCAAATTCCAATTATTCTTTCTTAGATCTATTCTTCTTGTACTACACCTTCAATGTTGTAAGAGACAGGGATGCATGTGTCAACTTGCTTTTTAGTATCACAGCATAGGTCGTGGTTATCGTCATGTTGTCTCCTCACACTATTACAATCCCACTACAAATGGTACTATAGGCACTATGACTCACTTTAGTGCAACCTCCATTGCTAGGCTCAACTAAAACCCTAATCCTAAAAAAGTCCTATCCTCAATTGATATCTTACTTGCTTAAATTATTGTATATAAATTTATCAAATCCTAACACAATGTGCCAGGGTATTGAGCATTGGACCTCGCAATCGCTAGCAGGCCAGATATGTGGTATTACACATCCTCGCAGTAATCCAAGCGCCAGTGAGGAGGAGCTTGCCGGATCTTTCCCGTTTTTTTTTTTTTTTGTTTTGTTTTGTTTTGTTTTTTTTTTTTTTCCATTTATGCACCTACTGCATATATGCTGAAATGCTTAAGTTATCTGAAATGGGTTGTCTACCTTACGCACAGCAAAGGAGCCCCATCACCATCAGCCGGCGTGCATGCGCTCAATGGATACAACACAGAGATGTCGGTGTGACAGCAACACTGAAATTGAGCACTGCTGAGGAGATTGAAGGCCAAGCGGTGGAGCTACTCCTTGACAACGACCAGGATTCGTCCGCAAGACGCAGATACCCGGACAGAAGTGTTCGTCATCGGGTTGCTCCGCATCTGCGTTCGCAACTGTGTTCGCAACGGCATCGCAATGCGGCACTGCAGTAGATGAGTGTGTTCATGAACCATTGGAAATCGTGAATGGCGACATCCGCGAGACATCAGTGAACGTGAGCCGTCTGCGATGCTTTCGCGGCCTCCTGTCCCGACCCCTCCGACGTCTATCTGGACATGCCCTGATGCCGTGAGTGGGTTGGGGTCGAAACTGGGCATGAAGCTTCTGGTCGAGTATATTTTGCTTGGGTGTTGGGGGATCGTTCGCTTTGTTTCATTGGACAGCTGTTAATAGACAAGCCTGCCGAGCACGGCATTGACAGTGGGGCCCACCTTCATGAACAACGCAAGGGTCCTGCAGCTCTCGAGACCTCGAGAACTTATTCGAGATCCTGGGATCCACCATGAAAGTGCGACACAAGGAATTCGTTCCGTGGTGACGGCGCAGCGATTTCGTGAGGTATATTAGGAGGGGTGGGAGAGAGTGGTGGAGTAGAGTCAGCGTAGGGATTGAAATTGGATACGGTTCGTGTTGCGCCTATTCGCGCTGCTGTCTGAGTTGCATGACGGGGAACGTGACGTGGGGAGGACCTGGTGTCGCATCAGCCGCTTGTTTGAATAGGACCTTGTGTCGTTGGGATTAGCGTGGGCGGGAATTGAGAGCGCAGGCGTGAGAATTGCGGTAAGCTTCGGAGCGGGGACGGTCGTGATTGCAGGTAGAAGAGGTTGTAGAGGATTTCTTGAGAGGCTCGTAAAAGAGGGAGAGAGAGAGGGAGCAGAAGAGAGTTGAAGAGCGTGAGAGCTGGATTGAGGTGGTTGTGGAGCGATGCAGTCGCTGATGAAAGTTGTGCTTGCACCTCGAACGGGGTCGGCGACGGAGAGCGAGAGGAGAAAGAAGAAGAAGGAGGATGTTTTGCTGGAGCGCAGTTTGTCGTCTTCAACTCGGTATCCGTCAATGCCGCGGTACCCGCTGTCGCCCTTGCATGGCGAAGTTGACGTCTCGGAGATTCGCAAAGCAAATTTGAAGGTCTGTAATGCAACCCTCACAAAGTGCGGGTTTAGCAGCGGCATTGAAACGCCGGAGTGGCGTGGTTGTGGAGTTGTTTTGGAGTGATTTTCTTGCCTTCTTGTTTACGCCATATCTGGGCAGGTTATCGCCCGGCCTGGGAGGAGGGGAGATCTCTGTTGTGAGTCCCTGTTAAATTCCAGTAGGAACGGTCGTGGTGAAAGTGCTTGGCGCTGGAATAAGTCGGGGATTTCGCGAGAAAAGCAGTGATGAGCACTTGAACATGAGAGCGATGAATGGGAGCAGAATTCCTCAAAGGTCTGTTGCATAGGAGAACCCCAGGGGCCGAAAGCGGATCGTGCTAGCAACGTTTAGCGGCGCCGCTCGACTTTCTGATCCAGTGGTAGAACGTGCGTGGGGCTGGTTCAAATGGGACATGTGTGGTTTGGCAATTGATTCCACGGGGTCGTCATTTCATATGTATGTGTTGATTGGGTGTACAGGTTACAGGGATGGAGTGCGCAGCGTGTGCGGGGTCCATCGAGAAAGCCGTGAAGAGGTTGCCCGGCATCGAGGAAGCAACGGTGTCAGTATTGCAGAACCGGGCTCAAGTTGTGTACAGGCCCGCCTTCGTACAGGTACAATTCCTCCCACTCCGTGTTGTTCAGAATTCCGTCGGGACCGGTGAAGCGGGGATCGTTCGCGCAGCACGCGGTGCAATGCGGACGGCAAGAAGATGCTTGTAGCAATGTTGTAGGAAACGACTTGAAAGGTGTGCAGTGAGGGGTGCTCCAAAACTTTGCATGTGGTGAGAGGGTCAATTTAGCAATCCGCCAGATGGACCGTGGCAGCTAGGAGCTCAGAAGTAAGATGGATGTGGGCAGCGGTGGAATTGGAAGGCATTGAATCTTACACGGGGAAAGTGGAATCCAGGAGGAAAGCATTCGGGAGGCGATCGAGGACGCGGGGTTCGAGGCGGAAGCAATTGTGGACGATGCCGGTCAACGGAGCGGGAGCATCAGCCGTTTTCGTATCAAGGGCATGACGTGCACCTCTTGCTCAAACTCCATAGAGTCTTCGCTGAAAAAGCTGGATGGAGTGCAAAAGGCCGTAGTAGCCCTCGCCACGGAGGAGTGCGAGGTGAGGCACGATGCTGGAGTGATTTCTCACGTCCAGCTTGCCGCCGCCATAGATGACCTGGGTTACGAGGCCGAGCTTCTGATCGCAGGTGAAGAGACGAACAGAATCCGTCTGCAGCTGGAAGGCGTGACGGCTGCAGCGGACTTCCAGCTCGTGAAAGAGATGCTGGTGGCTCTGTCCGGCGTGACATCGGTGGATTTGGATTTCAGCAATGCGATGGTCACAGTATCGTACGAGCCCGACAGGGCTGGGCCGAGGACTTTCATAGAGACCATCGAGCAGGCGGGAGTTTTCACAGCGAAGTTGGAGGCACCTCGTGGTCGTGGGAGTCACGACAGGGGCTTGGAGATCCAGCACCACAAGAAGTACTTCCTTTGGAGCTTGGTGTTCACGGTCCCAGTGTTCTTTTTGTCCATGGTGTTTATGTACATACCAGGCATTATGGAGGGTCTGGAGCACGGCAGGCTGAACGGCTTGTCGATCGGAGCTTTGCTGCGGTGGATTCTTGCGACTCCGGTGCAGTTCGTTATCGGGAGAAGGTTCTACGTGGGAGCGTACAAGGCGCTCCGGCGAGGGTCGTCGAACATGGACGTGCTAATTGCCATGGGCACGAACGCAGCGTACTTTTATTCTGTGTACATAGTGTTGCGGGCGGCTACGTCTCCTACGTTCAAGGGCACGGATTTTTTTGAAACGAGCGCGATGCTCATTTCGTTTATCATCCTGGGAAAGTATTTGGAAGTAATGGCCAAGGGGAAGACCTCGGAAGCCGTTGCCAAGCTGATGGACCTCGCTCCGGACAAGGCGACTCTGCTCACTCTGGACGAGGAGGGGGACGTGGCAGGAGAGAGGGAAATCGGGGCCGAGCTCATCCAGCGGCGAGACATCATCAAGGTAGGCCTACGCGCTGGTGTTGTAGGTGCTACGTTTCAGGCTTGGGCTTTCGCTGGGGGTTGTTGGATGCGGCTGTCCATACCGATTCGGAGAGTCGGACGGTTGGAAACAGAGTCGGGTTTGTATGTGGGCCATTGTAGAAGCTTGTGCTAGAGAGTTGCGGTGCGTGTCGTTCCCGTGAAGCGGTCCTAGTGGGTAGCGTGGCAGCCATGATTGTAGTTGTGCCCGTTCTTGCAATGAAAAGTCGTTTTGGCTTGCGCAGGTGGTACCGGGCTCGAAAGTGCCCACGGACGGTGTGGTGGTGTGGGGACAATCCTTCGTGAACGAGAGCATGATAACAGGCGAAGCCCGCCCCGTACCGAAGAAATTAGGGGACAAGGTGATAGGAGGCACCATGAACGACCACGGCGTGATACACATTCGAGCCACACACGTAGGGGCGGAGACCGCATTGGCACAAATTGTGCGGCTGGTGGAAGCCGCCCAAATGGGCAAAGCCCCGGTCCAGAAGTATGCGGATCGCATCTCCACTTACTTCGTCCCCGCCGTGGTGGTCGCGGCGTTCGTCACGTGGCTGGCTTGGTACGTTGGAGGCAAAGCACGCTCGTACCCAAAGTCATGGATTCCGGCTGCGATGGACGAGTTCGAGCTGGCACTTCAGTTCGGGATATCAGTGCTCGTCATCGCGTGCCCCTGCGCCCTCGGCCTGGCCACACCCACCGCAATAATGGTTGCCACAGGGAAGGGCGCGACGCAGGGGATCCTGATCAAAGGGGGTCAGGCACTGGAGGCTGCACACAAGGTGAAGACGGTGGTTTTCGACAAGACCGGGACGCTGACAATCGGGAAGCCCATCGTCGTTCACACCAAGCTGCTCACGAACATTCCTCTGCACGTGTTCTACGACACAATCGCAGCAGCGGAGGTCAACAGCGAGCACCCACTGGGAAAAGCGATCGTCGCGTACTCCAGGAAGATCAGCGGCGAGCATTCGTCCCATGGTCAGCAGCAACACGAGGTGCGTGATTTCGAGGCCATTCCAGGGCAGGGAGTGCGCGCCGTGGTGGACGGCAAGGCGACCCTGGTGGGGAACATGCGACTGATGAAGGAGCACGGGATCCACATATCGGAAGAAGCGGAGGAGCACTTGCGCGATGTGGAGACTTTGGCCAGGACGGGAGTGATGGTTGCCATCGAGAGGGAGTTGGTGGGGGTGGTGTCCATCGCGGATCCAGTGAAGCCGGAAGCAGCCAGAGTAATCAGCATCCTCAAGTCAATGGGCGTGCGCAGCATGATGGTCACGGGGGACAACTGGGGCACAGCCGTGGCGATTGCGAGGGAGTTGGGAATCGAGAGGCCATGCGTGCACGCAGAGTCGTTGCCAGAAGACAAGGCCAGGATCGTGGAAGAAATGCAGGTTCGTGGTTTGCCTGGTGCACGAGCATGCGTGGGGGCTGCGGGGGGAGTTTGACCTGGGGAGGGAACGCGAGCGCCGGGGTGGGATTGGATTGCGTAATGGGGGAAGCAGAGGCGAGTGATGAGGACGCTTGGTGAACAAGCATGCTGACGCTGAGGTTTGTGGGATGCAGGCGGCAGGGACGTCGGTGGCCATGGTGGGGGACGGCATCAACGATTCGCCAGCGTTGGTCGCAGCGGACGTGGGGATGGCGATAGGAGCGGGGACGGACATCGCGATCGAGGCGGCGGACATCGTGCTGATGAAGAGCAACCTGGAGGACGTGATCACAGGGATAGACTTGTCACGGAAGTCGTTCTTCAGGATCTGGCTGAACTACGTGTGGGCGTTGGGGTACAATGTGCTGGGCATCCCCATAGCTGCGGGGGCGCTGTTCCCAAGCACGGGGTTCCGGTTGCCTCCGTGGGTGGCGGGTGCAGCCATGGCGGCGTCATCGGTGTCGGTAGTATGTTCGTCGCTGTGGCTGAAACGCTACAAAAGGCCGAAGGTGGTGGAGGAGATAGACACGAGTGTACAGCGGTAGTAGGCGCGGAGCACGTTCCAGTGCCTTCTCACAGTTTTGCGAAGCAGATCAGTTTTGCACAGCGTCTTCGGGGAGCTGTATTTCAGGCGGCGCCCGCTCGTGCCTGGGCTCAGGGGCGGGTGTCGCCTCAAACACAGCGCTCTGGGTGACATGTAAATAGATATATTTTTTTTTCATTTTATAGTATTTGTGTTCACCTTTGATAATTTTAGGGTAGGATTTTTTATTCATTCATTAGTTTATTTTGTTGTGGGCATTTTTATTGATGATTTTATTTTGAATATTTTATGTATCTTAAAATTCTAGTAATTGATACTCAAATCATTATATAATTCGAATTAAATGGGATTCATCTACAGATACTTGTAATTTAATACAATTTTTCTTGTTCAATTTCGATTCTTTTGACTATGTGCATTTACATTGTTATCGCCTAATTTTATGTTTTCTAAAGTGAACAAATCTTACTACATAAGCTACTTTGAAAAGGAAAACAGTTTAAAAATGGTATTGCTTGAGTAAAAATCCAGATATACTTAAAATGTTTCTCTTTATATAACTATTTCAAGAGTCCATTCTATATCACATCAAATCAATTTGAAAACAAATATCATCAAGCTCCACACTCTAAATCCTTAACAACGAAATGGCTTTTTAGCAAATTGTCATTTTAAAAAACATATAAAGAAAACATGTTTAATTTGTTTGTCATACAATTCACACACACACACATACATACATACATACATACATACATACATGTTTGTATGTATCTACATATATATATGAGAAGAGTACACATTTTCTGTTTCCCTATGGACAAGGTTACAGTATTACCTGTTAAGATTCAAAGTGTGAACACACTTGGTACAACCACCTAGCATCTTCTAGCAATGCCATACCATTCTAGGCAAAAATGTTAGCAATTTCAGCAATTTTTTAACACAACCCGCAATACTCGTAATGAAGCTTTAAATGGTGTAGCAAATAAAGAGATCAGAAGTAGGATTTAGAGCTCTTCTCAAAGAGGGCAAAGTTGGACATCCACTTTGAAAACCCCGTCGGCGGTGAACACGATGCTGTCGCGAGCAGTCAAGGTTCGAAGTAGTGTACACGGAGTAAGCTCCGTGTAGATCATCGGAGTTGCGGACAACACGAGCTCCATGGACTACGAGAGGAGTACCATCGGAGGTGGGGGGAGGGGGGGGGTTCCATGATGGAAAAAGCGGGGGATTAGGAAACTCATGATACAACTCCAATCATTACTAACAACAAAATAACTTACTTTCTTTGAATTACATAAGATATCTTCAATGTCTTATAATTCCTTCATCTAGACTTAGAATTTATCAAACAGTATATGAACAGTATAGCTTAGAAAGTGCTCTCTCTAATCCTAATCGCTGCCCTTCGTTGTTCTTTGTAAGCATATGTTTTGCTTCAAAGAATGACAATAGGTACAAAATTGACACTTTAGTTTTGAACACCTATAACTCCTTCATAAAAACTCCAAATCACACAAAATTTGCATCCAATCCATATCCAAAAACCTAAACTTGCTGATCCTAACCTCCAAAGTTCAAATGACCTTGGAAGAGAAATCATTATCCCTAATAAGGACTTGAGTAGCCTCCTTAAAGTCCATTGGCCATGACATTCAACTAATAGGGATGAAAATCTTTTTTCTTTGCCTTCATTTAACCATACTTTGCTTTCATCCTTTCCAATAAGCCTCCTTATAGTTTAGACTTTCATCTTTAGACTCCAACCTTTTCTTAAGCTTTATACTAAATATATAAATCTTACATAATATAAATACTATAATAAAAATAGTTAAACCTCTAAATAAATTGTTTTCTATCTTTTTGACCTTGCACAATTCATATGCCACATGTTAAAGGCTCATACCAAAGTCTTATTGAAGAACTGTGCCAATAGCAAAGTCGGAAGCATCAATGTCAAGTATACATGAAAGATTGGGATCATATGGTTGTAATATTGAAGCAGTACAATCTAATGAATTTATATTAATTTTTAACTTTTATGTTGATGATTTAATCATCTTAACCAATATCTTAAAGATAATAGATTTGTTGAAAATAAAGTTAAAAAAGAAGTATAAGATGATTGATTTGAAAGAGCTTCACTATTGTTTAGGAATGGAATTTGTGAAAGATTATGCTAAAAAGATGATAATAATAATCCAAAGCAAGTACATTGAAGATGTGTTGAAACGATTTAACATGAAGAAATGTAAGCCTACATATAAACCTTTGGAGGCCAATTTGATGTTGATGAAGCTCATAGATGAAGAATTTGCTAAAGTTGAAGGTCAAATGCTAGATATTCCATATTAGATAGCAGTAGACTCACTTATGTATGCAATGGTTGGCACAAGGGTGGATCTTGCATATGTAGTGAGTATTATGAGCCAATACATATCAAAGGCTAGAGCAATCCCTTTGGCAACCATTAAAAAGATTATGAAATACTTAAAAGGTTCTTTATATTTTAAATTATATCTTGAAAGTAATAACATTACTTTGCATAGTTATTGTAATGCGGATTGGATTAGAGTTGCAAATGATAGAAGGTCAATAACGAGGTATGTTTTCTTTCTTGGAATGAAAGCAGTTTTGTGAAATTGTAAGAAACAAGCAACAATTGCAAGATCAATAATGGAGGTAGAATACATAGTAGTAAATTATGATACAATGGAGATAATATGGCTTAGACAACTTTTGGAGGGCATTGGAGTAGTACAAATAGAAACAACAATAGAATGTGACAATCAAGGATGTTTTGCGCTTACAAAGAATCCAAAGCATCATCAAAGACCAAGTACATTGTCATTTAACATTACTTCATAAGTGAGAAGATTGAAATGAGAGTGATTAATATAAAGTATTATGCAACAAAAGACATACTTGTTGATTTGTTGACAAAGACATTAGTAAAGGATAGGCATTGCATGTTAATAAAAGAATTAGGATTGAAAGCCTTTGACCAATAGAAAAGTAAGAGTGTTAAAATAAGTAAATAAAAATAAAAATAGAATAAGTTATAATACAACACCCTTGCTGCAACAAATCTCATTGCAATCTATAGATCCAGTCGTGAAAATTGCTCCTTTGAAGTTGAGTGATCCAAACTACCGCGGCGACCAACCCCCTTCACTTAGAAATTTGCTAAAAATTCAAATTATCTTCAAATCCAGCGAAACTTATGCCCTTCAAAGCTTAGCTTATAAATCTTGATGCTTCCGAAATTTCAAATGAATCCAGCAATCAAGCACTGATAAATGTCTTCCTAAACTCGATTAATCCAAACTGCGAAGGTTGTCAACCCCCTCACACTCAAAATTTCACCAAAAATTTAATTCAACTCTGAATGGAGCGAGACTTCTTTGTCAGAAAGCTAACAACAAAAGCTAAAACCACAAAAAAAATCACATTAGAACTAAAATAATTGAATGACTGATGGAGGGAAATCTGAGGCTCTTGAAATCCTTGGAGTAATTGAGAGGCCAAAGGAGCTATTCACCACAATGAAACGTGTTTTAAGACCCAATGACTATCATTCGCAACTCGAAATCCATCCACATCCACCCATAAAATTCATAATGAGATTTAAAATCTAAATGAAATTAAAATTAGGATTTTTGGCCAAATTTTAGCATGGCTTCATCCTTCACCAAAAGAGAAGAGAGAGAGGGCTTGGAAAACCAAGCCTCTCTTATACAATTGAGTGGAGGCTCGTAGAAGGGTGGCTACATCTCCACCCTTGATTTTTCAGATTCCTAATCTAGATCTATGGCCTTCATTCATCCAAGACCAAATCTCGTTACCAAGGCTGATAGCCCTTGTAAGTAGTTAAGAAGGCATTTTTTTTGCAAATCTAACTTCACTATTGTGTTCAAAACACCTTTTTAAGCTAAGATCGACTACTCTTATGCCCCAATCCATGCTCAATTATAATTTCCATGGAAGTTTTTACTTATAAGGATCTTGGCAATTTTTTTGTGAAATTCTTCAAAATGAGAATTTCATTGCTTCTCTTGTATTTAGAAGGAGAGGTTGCTGACCTTGTTTTCTTCACTCCACGAAGTAAATCCAGTGCCACCATTGCATTAAAGAGACTCCCATTAAGTAGAAGAACCACCATGCCGCTTAAATTTGCCGAATTTGGAGGAAAAATCCAAAATTACCATTGCTAACTTTCCTAAATCTTTTAGAGAATTATAATTCCAACCCCTAAATCATGTGAATTATTATAGACGAACTCATTGGCTTTTAGTCAACCCTTATAGTAATGACCAACAACCTTTAAATTATTAAACTAACTAAGTTGCTATTCTAATTTTCTAACTCTTGTCACTTTAGTCCTAATTAATCTAATTCAAAAAATTAGGCTATGATTTACATCATGAGGGATTGTAATCCTAAAAATTCTATAAAATTGAATTCTACTTATATAAATCCTAATCTAACATGTTTAATTATTATAAAATAGGAAAATAACAAAAATTTAAATTTTAGAGTATAATTGAGAGCTAACATGTGGTGCACCATCTGTGGGCTATTTGCCATGCAAATAGAATGGACCCTTGAGTCTCTTACAAGTGAAGGTAGTGTCTTTTCCAAGGGCACATGGTCAATTGAAATTCAAAGAATAAGATTCTTAAAAATAATAAAATCATAATATAAAATCCGATATCAAATCCTCTCAACTCTAATATCCATTTATTAATATTATAAATTAAAATATTGGAACTCATCCTTCTTCCTCAAATAATGTCAATTTGGAGTACTATAGAAAAATAATTAGAAGTTAAAAAGTTGAAAATAAAAATAACCATATCCTCCCTTCTTAGAGCAAATTCTAACCTATAAATAATAAATTAATTCAATTGGCCTCCCTCCTCCATCAAAGTGGATTTGGATTAAAAAAAAAGAAGTGAAAACGGAAGAAGAATAATAAAATAAGAAGTTGTTAATTACTACATGAGAAGCAATGTCTTTTTCTTAGCAATTTGGACCTAATCTATGTAAATCATCTAATACAAGTTAAGAAAGTGAAATAAGATCGAATAATAAGAGCAAAAGATGAAAATTACTCACTCAATGCCGTCTACACTATATCTTGGGCCTAACACATGGAAGAATATTCATATTATATTTTAATTTTATGTATTTTTAATAAATATGTGAATGCCCTATAAATCATACTATCTTGCTTAACTTCATAATATTAACATCCTCTCTTGGAACTATAAAGAAATAAAAAAAGAATAAGAGAAGAAGAAAAATTTGAGATATAATAAGAATATTATAAAAAGAGGCACTTAGCTAGTATTTCACCTTTGTGGTTGCTAATAAATCCCCAATCAACCGTCTTTGAGGGTTGATTAATATTGATCTTTTATAGCTTCTATTTTGCTCTCCAACATACTATTTGATATTAAAAAAATATAATCTATAAAAGAATTTTGTTCCTATCGTCACACTTTGTATTCTTTACAACGTTCTCCTATTGTTCGTGTAGGAAATAATGAGCCATCTAAGGTCTTCAATTGTATAGAGTTGTTGGTGGAGACATCCACCACAATATAAGGGCCAATCCATATAGCATCAAATTTTCTTGAGAATTCCATTTTTTGTGCATCTTGAAGTATGACTCACATACCAAGCTCCAATGCCCTCTTTTTAATCCTTTTATCAAAAGTTACCTTTCTTTGGCATTGAATGGCCTCAATATTTTGGATTGCCATTTTTCTAAACTCATGCAAAGCTTTTAATTGTTCCATCTTATCTTTCACTGATCTCGACCAGTCCAACCTTTCCTGGTTTGCAATCCGTAATGAAGGTATTTCAAGCTCAATGAGTAAAATGGCTTCTATTCCATACATCAATGCAAATGGTGTAGTACTTGTAGTTACCTTATATGTGAATCTATATGCTCAAAGAGCTACTGTGAGCTTCACATCCCAATCCTTCTTGTTGTCTACTACAGTTTTGTGTAAAATCCTTACTAACGTTTGATTCATTCATTTTGCTCTTCCACTGGTTTGAGGGTGATAAGGTATAGTTTTTCGATGTTAGATGGTAAAGTTAGATGTGATTTCTTTGACATTCTCATTGAGGAAATGAGTTCCTCTATCACTTATTAAGATTTTTAGGCTTCCAAATCTTGCAATGATATTTTCATATAAAAAAATTATAGTTTGTTTACTATCTAAACACTTCACTCCCTTGGCTTCAGCCCATTTGGTCAAGTATTCTATGGCCACTATAATAAATTGGTTTCTCTTTGAAGAAGTGGATACTATAGGTCCAACATAGTCAATTCTTCATTGTTCTAAAGGTGCTAATGGCAGTAGTGGATGCAAAGGCAATTTCTTGTGTAGACCATTATGAGTATATCCATGGCATGTATCACAACATCGAGCGTGGGCCTCTGCATCTGTAAAGAGAGTGGGCTAGAAATACCCTGCTTTTAAGATTTTTTGTGAGGTGAGTCTTCCTGAAAAATGACCACCACAAGCACTATCATGGCAAGCTTCTAGGATAATAGGGACTTCTTCATATATCATTCATCTTCTTAGAATTCCATCAATGCCCCTCTTGTAGAGCTTTCCACCTAATAAGAAGAAATGTGTACTGTTCACCCTAATCTTTCGCCTCTCTTCTTTGTCTAATCTTTTAGGATAAGTTTGAGATGATAAAATTTTTGTTAAGTGATTGTATCATGTAGGAATGGCCTTTATCATGAATAATTTACTATCTGAAAACTCATCATCTACATCCTTCATTCTCAATTTATTAGAAATTCTTGACAAATGATCTGCTTGGAGATGCATCTTTCCTGGCTTGTAATGAACTGTATAATCTAACTCTGCCAGCAGTAGTACCCATCATGCAAGTCTTGCATTTAAGTCTGGCTTATTCACCAAATATTTGATAGCCATGTGGTCTACAAAAAAGACTACACGATTCATTAACAAGTAATGTCAAAATTTCTTTGTCGAAAATACCATTGTCAAACATTCCCGTTCTGTAGTAGTGTAATTTCTCTCTGCTGCTGATAATTACCTACTGGCAAATGCTATAGGATAGTATACCTTGCTTCCATTAGTTGGTTGATATAACGCGCTTCCTAATGCTACTACTCAAGCATCATAGTATATATGAAATGGTTTGGACCAATGTGGAGGTCTCAGAACTGAAAAACTAGTGAGTTTATCCTTCAACTCATCAAATCCTCTTTGACACTCCTCTCTCTATTAGAATTTAGTCCCCTTCTTCATTAGGTTAGTGATGGAGGCTATTGAAGTTGCATAGTCCTTTATGGTATCTCTATAACAACCTATATGACCTTAAACCTTCCGTACTCCATTCACATCTTTTGGTGGATGTAATTCTACTATCACTTTAACCTTCTCAGTGTTTGGTTCTTTCCTTACTTGAGATACAATATAACCAAGCAATGCATCTTGTCGTACTACCAAATAAAATTTTTCAGGATTAATGGCTATACCAATTTGATGACATCGAGTTAATGCCTCTTTTACCCAACTTAAGTGGTCTATAGCCTTAAATTGAATACTAAAGTCATCAATAAAAACCATCATTGACTTGTATAAGAGGTCCGAGAATGCATATGTCATTGCTCGTTGAAATGCAGATGGTGCATTGCAAAGACTAAAAGGCACGACTACATAAATGAATGTTCCTCATAGTGTGATAAAGGCTATTTTATGCTAGTCTTTTGGTGCTATTGAAATTTGATTATAGCTTGAGTAACCATCCATAAAAGTATAGAGCTCGTGTCTAGCCACTTCATCTAGAATGGTATTCATGAATGGAAGAGGGAAGTGATCTTTACAAGTATACTTGTTCAAGGCTCTATAATCAATGCATATATGGAATTTTCCATTTTTCTTCTTTATCAATACCATTGGAGACATCCAACCTGTGATTTCTATTGGTTTAATGAATCCAACTTGAAAAGTCGCTCCAATTCTACTTTTACTATATGTACAATTTTGGATTCATCATGCGTTCTTTTTGTCTAATGGAAATAGTACTAGGAAATAAAGGAATGTGATGTTCCACAATGTGTGCTACAATCCCTCTTAGATCTAAATAAGACCATGTAAAGACATTCCTAAATTCCATAATTAAATCTTTGTACTGAGACACCTTGTGATTGCTTATTTTACTTATTCCAAAAAAAAACTCCAAGAATAAACCTGTATAGGGGGATTCGAATACAGAAAATAACTAGTTGCTTAAGCGTTCACATTAGGGTCACACAATCAATTACCTCCTGAATGTATCGTCTCTATTTTCAATATCTGAATACACAAGGAAACTATAATCTCCTCCTTCACCTTATCGGTCTCTTCCTTACAAATAATCAGTCATATTGTATTGGTGAATCGAGATTTTTAATGAAGTGGGTGTGATTACTCTTGAATGTTTTGTGAAATCGAAGTTACGTCTATGATTGAAGAATTAAAAAGGTGTCTATAGGATTGAGTTTTCGGAGTGAATGAAATTTATTGGATTAATCTAATGAGACATTCAGTGGATACAAGATCGTGAGTATAAAGCGGTATCGAAGATTAGCAGTTTGGGTTGTTCGGGGTTCTCTGTAATGTCTAGAGACCTACCGGCTAGGGCAAAAAGGACTTTGGCGAGCAGTCGAAGGACATCCGTATAGATTTATAATATATTCTTGTAATTGGTTATATTTCAACAGTCAAAAACTGATAGACTGCTTGAATATTAGCGAATCTCCATACTACCTTCTACAACCAGACGCCCAGTGCGTTCTCGAGCAGGAAAGCATGTAATACGACATAAGTGGTGAATCCGACGTGAAAGCTTGAGGTGGAAGGTATTGGATTTCGTTTGATTTTATTTTTTTTTTTATGGATAATGAAAATAAAAATTTTGAAGGATCTTTGGGAAGAGTTTCTTGTGGGGGTTCTTCTAAAGGAGAAGGTATGCACATGGATCCGTCTATTACTAGTATGTTTCAAGCCTTCTCATTATCAATGCAGCAACAACAAAGCAATGATCGAAAAGAAGCTTTGGCAACCAAAGCATTGCAAGCAGTGGTCAATAAAATTGATCAATTTGATGGAAGGAATATTTCAAAGTATTTAAGATGTTATGTTCGTGAAATGGAATTTAATCAGGTTTCTGAGAAGAAAATGGTTGAATTATTTGGACTTGCTACGATACTAGAGATAAGAGACCATATTACATCGATTACGGATCATTATGGGAATTCATGGGAGGTTTTCTCACATGCATTGAAAGTCAAATATTTCTTGGAAGATGCTGATTGCGTTACTAAGAAGCTATTTGTGGAATGGATTGAACGGCCTAATAAGAATTTGCAAGCAATATAGCTACTAAGGGAATTTGAGAGGCAGTACTCTCAATTATCGAAGGTAGAAAAATTGACATTGGAGCCGAACAAAGTTGATCTATTTCTTCAAGCTGCTGATGGAGAATTGCAAGGGAAATTAGAACTCCTTCTTGAAGACAAAGAAGAAGATGAAGGATTAACAACAAAGTGGAAGAACGTTGAAGATGTAGTGGGATTGTTTACAAAAGGAGAAAGGAGGAAGGATAGGAGCAATATTCCAAAAACAATACAAGCACCCAAAGCTCCAGTACATACAACACCACCAACAATACCTACTGTTCAACCTTCGACATCCTTATCAAAGAAAGCAGATATGGGGATGGAAGAAATTATGCAAAGAATGCAAGATCTTCAAATCAAATTGGCAAGACTTGAAGAGAATACTTCTAAAAATAATTCAAAGAATGTTTCAAAACAAAGATATATACGAAGATGCATTTGATGTCATGACGCTTCATACACTAGGAAAGATTGCAATGAATTTAATAATATGATACGACAAGGAATTATTTGCTGGAAAGATGGAAAGATAGCATTAAAAGATAGGGAGGATCTTCTTCAAACCAATTTTGGTAAGGGAAGAATGAGAGCGTTGGTTCAAGATTACCTAAAAGAGTGCAAAACAGCAACACGAGAAAGTGCAAGTTATGGTGCTAGAGTAGATGTTGACCTTGGTGGAAGTACGAAAACTAGTGAATTTTGGGCTTCTGCCATTTCTACAATGAAAGAAGGGAAATTATCTCGAGAAGCGTTATTGAGGACTGCAGCTACAATACGAGGTGCAATAGGTTGGAAGGATCCTGTTAAATCTCTTTTAGTTCATGCATATATTGCTAAGAGCCAACATGAAGCTTTGATGGAAGAAAAGAGACGAGGAAATTTTGATGATATGAGAGAAGGAAATTCTTCTAAGAGGCAAATTCGAGGAGACAAGGCTCGGGAGGCAGCTTCACAAGAATTACCTGTAAAGGATACCTCAGCATCATTAGAAGAAAAAATAAGATAGACAAAAGATAAGGGCAAATCAATTGCTTATAAGCTACTTTCTGACATTGAAGCGGCAACAAATTTGAAAAGAGTGTTGGAAGAACGTATATTAAATGCTAAGATGGAATTCACATTGAAAGAGTTTTGGAAATTAGAAAGAAAGAGTTTCATGATGTTATCATTGACAGCATTAAGCAAAAGAGGCAATTAATGGGTGAAATTGGAATGAGTCATGCTATTGATGCAAGAATATATAAAGATAAAGAAGAGGTTGATATTGGTTACAAGCAATCAACAAATGAAAAGAATGGGTATAATCAACGAGTACGTTTCGAAGATTATAGTGATAAGGAAATGAAAACTTAGAGCCATTATACTCAAAAGTATTGGGCAAGGGCAACTACTGAGGTATTGGTGAAAGTAGGAGATATAGAAGAACCAATTGTTGCTTTAGTCGACCATGGTTCTGAAATAAATCTTATGTCTAAAGATCTTTATAAGAAGCAAAAATAGCCAATTGATATGGAACATGGATGGGCAATACGAGTAACTAATAACACATGGGGCGAATTATATGGAGCTTGTCCAAATGTCAAAATTCGGATTGGGAATGTTGCAATGGAGTAATATTTTTTTGTTCAAGATACAACATCTTATCCGTTGATTTTAAGACAACCTTATATTACGGCAACACGGATGGAAACAAAAGTACTTGGCGATGGTTTTGCTTATGTAGGGTACGTAGCAAAGATGGGAAAGAAAGCTGTACAATTTCTAACAGTATCTTCTAACCATGAATAGAATCGAGATAGGTTGAGGGAGAAACCATTGCCAAAGATTGTTGAAGGATTTAAGGATTTTGGGGAGGTACCACTATAAAGCGAGATTATGGAGGTACAAAAGAGGAGGTACTCTCGCAAGATAAAGGTGCCTTTGATGCGAGTTTTATTGGTATATTGGAGAATGGAAATATTATGTATAAGAAAGTTGATGATTTTAAAAGAAAAGAAAGAAAAAGATTATATAATATTGAAGGAGAATTACGCAAATTAGGTACATTGCAAGATGATGAGAGGATTTTAGGTATTTATGAAGAAAATGGACTAGAAGATTCATTGGAATTGATTACATCTATTGGGTTAGGAGATAATGATAAGATTGTTGAGATTCATTCAAGAGAGGTTTATACCATACTTGAATCTTTTCAAGCACCAAAAGTCACTGTAGAGACAAGATATAAAACGGTAGATAAGAAGGTAAAGCCTGTTGCCAAACGATTATCAGAAGATTCTAAGGAACAAATGAGAGAAGCATCAAAAGAAGCAAGTTTAATAGATCCAATGAGTATTGGACATTAGTTTACTAAAGAGAATTTTGAAGAATTGAAGATTGGTTTTGATGGTTCTTTATTGTTGAAGGAAATTACTTGCTTCAAAAAGATGTTGGCTAAACAAGGTAGATCATTTACCTTCGAATCTCATGAAATTGAGTGTGTGGATCCGAATATTATAACACCTATGGTTATCTTCACTATACTACATGTACCTTGGAATCTAAGACCGATTCCAGTATCGAAGACACATTTACCTAAATTGGTGGAACTATTAAGAAAAAAGATAAAGATGAAAAATATTGGAACCCTCATTTGTGCCGTATTCTAGTCGATGGTTTACGATACCTAAGAAGAATGGGTTACTACGGTTTATTCAAGATATGCAACCGGTGAATGCGATAATTGTCAGGAACACAGGAATTGGACCTATTGTGGATGAATTTACTGAGGCATTTGCAAGAAGGGCGATCTATTCAATGGATGACTTATATTTAGGTTATGATCAATTTCAACTTGTCGAAAGAAGTAGAGATATAACAATGATGAAGATAACACTTAGATTGATTACAATGTGCACTCTTACTCAAGGTGCAACCAACTCAGTTGTGCATATGATGAATGGAATGAATAAGGTATTGAGAGATTTTATTCCGGAGAAGACTATGCCTTTTCTGGATGATGTTTCTATAAAAAGGTGCAAAGAAGGAGACAAGGATGAAACTCTAGATAAGAGGGGGTGTCGCAAATATGTTGTTGATCATATACAAGATTATAAAAAGATTTTAACTCGGCTTGGAGAAGTTCATCTTACATTATCAGATATGAAGTCCATATTTGGAGTATGAGAGGTTGTGATTGTTGGATATTTATGTAGATCTTACGGAAGAAAACCAGATCCGACTAAAGTTGATGCAATTGGAAGGATGAAAGAGGATTGTGATTCTTTAATAGAGGTTTGCAGGTTTTTAGGTGCATGTGTATTTTATCGAATCTGGATCCCTCATTATGCTCACATAGCAGATCCATTATATAAACTGTTACGCAGGGGCTACCGATTTAAATAGGAAGAAAGGCATATTCAAGCAATGCAAAGATTGAAAAAATTATTGATGTCACCTTCAATATTAAGGAAGGTTGATTATAAGTGTAATAGACCAGTGATTCTTACTGTGGTCACTAGTCCAATTGCCATTGGATGGGTTGTGGGTCAAGATGATTCAAGTGAAAATAGATTCGTAGTTCGATTTGGAGCTAAAGTTTTAAGTATTTGTCAACGTGCATATTCGCAAGTTAAAAGAGAACTTTGGGGAGTTGTTTCGGCTATGAAAGCTGAAAAGGACTATTTGATTGAGGCAGTAGTAGTAATTGAAACAGATTGCTTGCCATTGCTTGGAATGATTATTAACTGTTCAACGCCAGATATTACAATGTTGAGATGGATTGCTTATATTAAGTCACTAAATCCAGAATTTAAGCATGTTACTGGGAAGGATAATTTAGTAGCAGACATGCTATCTCTAGTAAGATACGAGAGGGAGGACAAAATAGTTGAAGACATTGATGACGTCGAATTGAAATTCTATTCAATATCAAATCTCAACAAAGAAGACAAGCTATTTCTTTGAAGAATCTTATGAAGGAGAATTATTAGATATTGGTCATTACTTGAATACCTTGACTAAGCACAAAAATTAGTCTACAGAAAAATTCAAATAAATAAGAAAAAAAGTATATGGATTTTTGCTTCGAGATGGATTCTTATAGAAGAGACTGAAGAAAGGAATTGGGATGCCACAACGAGTGATAGGCAAAAAGGAAGAAAAACTAAAATTATTAAAAGAGTTTCATGATAGTTTATGGACAGGGCATAGAGGAATCTGGGCTACTTTTGCTAAATTCAAGGAACGATATTGGTGGAAAAATATGTATCGAGATGTACTTTCATTTGTAGAGTCATGTGAAATTTGTCAATCGTATTCTAATATCCGACATCGAGATGGTCTTCATCCTACGTATCCTCTGGCTATTCATTTTAAATGGATTGTTGATTTGGTTATTATGCCAGTTGGGTTATGGCAGATGAGATATTTGATTTTAGCTCGTGAAGATTTATCAAATCAAGTAGAAGGAAGAGCATTGAGGACAAAATCTACAGAGGGGATTTGTAGGTTTTTGCTTGAAGATGTCATTTGCCGCTACGGATGCATAGGAAAAATCACTGCAAATCTTGGAGAATTAAATGCACAAGAAGCTCATAAGTTCTTTGAAAGATGTGGAATTAAACTATCACTAACTACTGCTTATAATCTGGAAGGGAATGCAAAAAGCCAACGTGGTCACCCACCGATTGTGAAAGCATTAGTTAAAGCTTGTAATGGGAAAGTTAAAGAGTAGCCACGGCTTTTGTCATTTGCATTATGGACTGATCGAACAACACATAGTTCAGTGACGGGATATATGCCAGTAGAACTTATGACAGGTCGAAAACCAATTATGCCGATTGAAGAAAAGGTACTTACTTGGAGTATGCCACCATGGGAAGATGGATTGACAAGAGAAGAACTTTTGGCTATTAGGATTCGACAATTGGAGCAAAGATCGGAAGATGTGCAGATAGCATTGGAAAGGTTAAAAAGAACAAGATTACAAAATATGGCACGATTCGATAAGCAACATTGATCGAGACCTAATGCAATCAAGGAAGGTGACTAGATACTTATTTATGACAATAGTCTGGATAATCAATATAGTACTTTGCGGAAATTTTCAGAACGTTGGTTTGAACCATATGTAGTAATAACTGTTCATGATAATGCGATTTACTCATTACGGGAGTTAGATGGTACAAAATTAAAAATACCAATTGCAGGGAATCGAGTAAAAATATTTAAATGAAGACACGTGGAGATGAATATGGAAGACCTTAATGAAGGTATAGAGATTTTGCAGCAAGAAGAAGAAAGTGGTTTGGATAATAAAGGTGACGAAGACGAACTAGACAAAGACGTAGACAATATATTTTAAATCAAAGAGTAACTGGGTAAATTGGTGCATACCGGAGGATGCACAGGTTCAGAGGGGATAGATGTCGTGTTGTAACACGAGTATACCGTGAAAATATAAAGAAAGGGGATTTTTATTAATGTTCAGTTACCTCAAATATTGGAAGCAACGACCAAATTCCAGTGCAAATACTGAGAGGCTAGGGTCAGTCACCTCGTTACAGTCAGCTAGGGCATACTGAAATGCTCCGTTCGATTCCAATAACGGGAGTTAGCAGAAAAGAAAAGGACCAATTTGATGACGGGTGAACCTGGTTCGAAGAGCCAATTGGATCTAATTTCAAGACATCGAATCCAAGTCTTACTACGTGCCTCTTAGCCAATATGAGACCTGAATTGGTCAGAGAAAGCGCTGACGGCGGGAGCCAATTCCGGATCCAAGACGAAAGATTGAAGAAATTTAGAGGCTAGGATTTGAAAAAGGAGAGAATTAGGGTTAAAAGAGAAGATAGATTAAGAAATGAAGGGAGAGAGAATAAGATTTTTTTAGAAAGGTCGGAGAGCTAGCTTCATGCTTTGGGAGGAGAAAAAAGATAGAAAATTGAGGTTTTTTTTCTTCGTAGGGTTTTGTGAAGTCTAAGGCAATCGTTGCTGAAGTCGGTATTGTATTGGTGAATCGAGATTTTTAATGAAGTGGGTGTGATTACTCTTGAATGTTTTGTAAAATCGAAGTTACGTCTATGATTGAAGAATTAAAAGGGTGTCTATAGGATTGAGTATGCGGAGTGAATGAAATTTATTGGGTTAATCTAACGAGACAGTCAATGGATACAAGATCGTGAGTATAAAGCGTTATCGAAGATTAGCAATTTGAGTTATTGGGGGTTCTCTGTAACGTCTAGAGACCTATCGGCAGGAACAAAAAGAACTTCGACGAGCAGTCAAAGGACATCCATATAGATTTATGGTATATTTTCGTAGTTGTTTATATTCCAACAGTCAAAAACTGATAGACTACTTGAATATTAGCGAATCTCCATACTACCTTCTATAGCTAGATACCCAACACGTTCTCGAGCAGAAAAGCACGTAATACAACACCGTAATTCTATAATTTACTACTTTTAAGAATTAAATCACTCATCCATCCTCCTAAATTTCCTATTATATGGACTATTAATATATTTTATCAATATTTTTCAAAAATGAATTAATATCTATTTTGTATAGCTCCACTCCTATCTGTGCAGCGTCCTCGCAAACATTCATTTGATACCTATTTAAAAATTATCTTACAAATCTCCACAAAACTTACGATCCCTCTAGCCTATTTAATTAATCAATTGCCGCAGTATCTGTTATTGGTTCTACTGATTCCGGTTCCAACTACAAATCTTCTTCTTCTTCCGTGAGTCAATCGATTCTTTCCTCAATTGGTTTGAGAGATCTTCATTATATTCACGTAGTACATGGACTTGAGCATCCAGTTTTAAGATCTGGACATCCCGAAGTTCCAATTATTGTTGCTACTGACTCATCCATTCTAGAATATCTTCAATCGACACTTGTGACTGGCTCCTCACTATTATGTCTCAACTGGAACTACTACTCTCAAAAATACAAGAAATACAAGAAAATGGTACTCTAGCCAACTCAAAACAATACCACATAATGACTTTAACTGGTGCCCCACTCCTATTTTTTTACTACTTGGTAATAATGACAACATGTTACCCATATCATCCGTGAAAGGTAATAAAAAGTTATCTTTCTTGATGGCCGCATTTAACTTTCAAAAATCCTGACATATCCAAATTTTTCCATTCTATTTTGGCACCATCACAATTGGCAACACCTATGCCCTATGCGGAACAGGATAAATAAAACCCACATCAAGAAGTTTATCCAATTATTCTTTTACTAAAAGGAAAAATTTTAGGATAAGCTGGTGTTGTCTTTGACGAACTGACGTAACACCCTCCTCTAAAATAATCTGGTGCTCATACACATCGGCTGCAATCCCTTTCAAATCCGCATACAACTACGCAAAGGTAGATTTGAGATGGATGAAAAATTATTTCCAAGCATCCAAATCTATATCGATAATATCGGCATATATTTTAATTAACTGTGGCATTTTGTTGGTGCTCAGGTTAATAGATTGATACATATAGTCATCAACAACCTCTGATTTAATTATATTCTCTTGATCTGAATATCTTGTATTATCCAACATATGGGAACCACCCAAATCTGGTTCCAATGTGTTGATTCTATTGATTGCAAAATTATTCATCCATTCGGCAATAGCATGATCCGAATTAGTCGCATCCTCCTGATGCAGTAAATATTCATCGAGACCTCCACATTGGTAGACTCCTGCCTTTGTTGTTGAAGTGTTTTGTCCTACTCCAAATTGTGGTGAACCTATAGCATCAGCATCTTTTTCAATCGATTGACTCTTGTTGTCCAATATAAATTCAGATTTGGGCAATTGAGATTCTCCATGATATTATACCAGATACATCTATAGAATAATCAGGTCCCAGCCTTTTCCAATTGTCAATGTGCCACAGCTCCAATCGTTCTTAGCTTTGGCTTGATAAAGCCAAGGTCTGCCCAATAAAATAGGATACAATAACGTAGAACTCAATAATCGAAATATAATATAATCGATTTTGTATGTCAATCCCACGATTACAGTGGCAATATTTCATAAGATTTCCATTGGCTTTATCCGACTATGATCTGCCAAATACAAGATCAATGTCGTAGATAGCAATTGCATTAGATCCAAATCCTCCATTGTATCCGTGTTCATTAAATTCACACTGGAACCACCATCGACTTGTATCCTTGGAATTAAAATGCCATCGATTGATACATCGATTGTTGGTGCTCTCGGATCTGGGTTTAAACTAACTTCATGAATTTCTTTAGGGCGGAATCTTCATCGTATTAGCACTGAATTCAATATAAATCGACATTCCAATGCTACAGCCAAAAGTTGCTTCATTGTAATTCAAGACTGAATAACATCCAAATCCTTCAGAATGTCGTAGGATTCCATATTGAGAGTAATTTCCAATGTTCTTTTGCATTTCATTGCTTTTGATTTTACTCCGTGATGTAAGATAGTCTTTCGCCCTAGACTGTCAATGACACAAAAATATAGACTCAAGATCTAACAAGAAGTTTAAAAAGAATTAGCAAGAACTAGATTAATTAGATGAGAACAACACTAGAGAGGTGAGCTAGAGCTCCAAGAGATGTATTGTCGAGACTGAAGAACTCTTCAGCCTTGATTCCAATATATACTTCTATTTAGGAAGCTTCTCAAGTAACTTCTACCAACTAAGAAGCTTCTAGAAGGTTCCAAAGACTTGCTTCTAGAAGGTTCTAGAAACTTGTTTGTAGAAGGTTCTAGAAACTTCTCTCTAGAAGATTCTAAAGATTATGTCCCTAATATCACCCCCTCCTTTAGCTTCGAGGTCTTTGAGAAGCAATGTTGTTGTTAATCAGTACCAACGTAAGAAAATGAAGATCTGTCGCATAACATCTGCTATGAACTCCAACTGTTGTTCACGAGGCAAGTGGTTCATCGACCCTTGAAGCCCACGATAGTGGCCCACTCCTTCAACTTGTGACCAAGCATGAACTTCCGTATCCTCATTATGAAATTGTCCAGCAAACACGCCTTTTGGCTGACCATCGTAAGCAGGCTCGAACTCAAATAAAATCACCAGTGATTGGTTACTCGGTATCCTCCGTCGTCGTCATGGTGTAGGCAGTTCTTTATCTTGGGGTCGCCTTCGTGAGCTAGTCAGTTGAGATAATCTGACTAGCATAGTATCTATCTCTTGGCTATCCATATCAGAAGACCAAACTATGGCTATTGAAAAAATTCTATTTTATCTTGGAGAAAATAACTACATCAACTACAAATTTTGGTAGTGCTCTCCCTCTTTCTTATATTCGTGGATGAGCAAGCTTCAAAAGGAAGCTATCGTCGAACCGGCTTAGGTTTATGAGGATGTTGTTGATGAAACTCCTGTACCTTTTGTGGCGCATTGGCGAGATTTTTAGTTGGCTTCCACGTTCGCTCATTAATGTCGTAGCCGTATCAATGAACAAGATACTCCAATTTGCCCCACCTTTGCCGTGAATCCAGTACCTTTTCACCCTCGTATTTCTCATGGTTTTCAATCTCAATACTAGGTGGCGGACATTGCAATCTTCCAGGAAAAGTTGACTCTCGATAAGGCTCTAACAAAGAAACATGAAAGACGGGATGTACCTTCATAGAAGCCGGTAATTCCAAACGATACGCCACTGGATTGATTTGCTTCTGGATGATAAATGGTCCCAATCTTCGATAGTCCAACTTATCACATGGTTGCTTCGTCTTGATATTCCATCGAAGAACCATGCTTTATCTCTAATTTTGAAAGTAGGTGCTTGATTTCAAAATCTATCTGCAAACGCCTTGTAGGATTCTTGAGCGGATTGTAATTGAAGCTTCAACATATTTTGAAGCTCTGATAGTTGTTTCACAAATCCTTTAGCTGTTGGATTGTTATTTGTTGACGGACTCAATAAATCAAGCTTTAGATGATACCCATAGTTGAAAAAGAATGGTGTGTATTGAGTCGACGCATGGAGGGTGTTGTTATATGCAAACTCGGCAAGCAACAGATATGTGGTCCAATCGTCTTGCTGATAGTTGATGCTGCATTGTAAGTATTGTTCCAAGACTTGGTTCACCTGTTCCATTTGGCCGTCAGTTTGAGGATGAAAAGCCGAAGAAAGCTTGATATCCACCTTCAGTATCTCAAAGATAGATCTCCAAAACTTTGATACGAACTGGGTTCCTCGATCTCATACGATATCATCTGGTAGTCCATGATATCGATACACATTATCGAGAAAGAGCCTTGCTGTGACTTCACTGGACAATGTCTTCTTGTAAGGAACAAAGTGCGCCAGGCACATCTGTAATGAGCCATCTTTCTTCTTCACAAATAAGATGGATATTCCAGCCAACGATTTTGAATGACGGATGAAGTTCTTGGCTAGATTCTTGTCAATGTACTTCCGTAACTCCGCCAATTCCATCTGCGATAGATTGTAAATTGGGCCAAAAGGTAGTTGTGCTCCTTCCTATAAGTCTATGGCGCAATCATATGGTCTGTGTTTTGGTGGCATGTCGGCATTTTTCTTTTGAAACATGTCTTTAAAATCCTTATATTGCTCCGGTATACTTGTTGTCGAGATCTTCACCCCTGTAGTTGGAGCCGCATAAATGACAAACGGTGTGCCTTTCTTGGATGATCTTATAAATGCTCATGCTCCAATAAATAAAGATTTCTCTATTCGGGGTTTTTTACTAGACTTGCTTTTGGGTGGTTTTGTGGGAAAGGTCATCTTCCACAACTTCCAATCTATGGATGGGTTATGCTTTTTCAACCAGGAAAGACCAAGAATAACAGGATTTGATGGAATTCTAATAATATTGAAAATAATATGACTACTATGGCCCTTAAACGTCACTTCAATATTTTCTGATTCATGGGTGACACTACCAGACAATAAAGGTCGCCCATCTATGACCTCAACATGAACAGGTTTGGATTTCTATACTAAAGGGATCTTATGATGCTTTGCAAATTCTTCATCTAAAAAATAAGCAGATGCTCCTGAATCTAATAATGCTAAAGTTCTTAGTTTCTGAGGGCCAATAAACAAAAGGATTCTAAAACAAAGGGCAGGTTGAGCGGAAAGAAAAGAACCTGGTTGTTGTTGCAATATTTTACTGTCCAGCTGCACGGTTCCTATTGTGGCTAGGCATCCTCATTTTCTTTAGTAAACACACCTCTAGTCTTGACAATACGTCGATTTTGCTTCTTGGGACAGTTTTCAACTTTGTGGCCTTCTTCACCGCAATACAAGCATAGATCTTCCTCCATACGTCGCTTTTTTTCTTCTAGAGTAAGAAATTTGACACGTACTGCATCAATTTACATGTCTTCTACCTCTGAATGTGAATTCACATTGCTTACTGACATAGTTGGGGTGTGGCGAACCGTATGTTGTCTTAAACATTGGTCTTGGCAGCGTTAAAATAGGCAGTTATCGCACTTCACAGCTTGGCTAATAGCTTCGTTGAGCGTTTGTGGATCAGGAAGAGTTAACAGCAAATCCTTCACATCGTCCCTCAAATCCCAATAGAATTGACTCATCAACGCTTCTTCGTCCCAATTGATGTCGCATGTTAATTGCCTGAAGTCCGATGCATAGACTGATGTAGAGCGCATCCCTTGTCATAGTGACAGGATCTTTGTTATAGCCCATCAAACCTTGTCGTGTTCACCAAATGCTTCCGCAAATGCCTCCAAAAAGATTTCAAAGTTGTTTAGTATGGACGATCATTTCTCAAACAAAGGAGCAAACCATGATAGAGCTTGTTCTGTAAATAAGGTTCTTCCAAGCCCAACACGTGACTCCTCCGTTGGATAGCGTTCGAGCTCTAAAACTGTTATCAACCTGATTTGATTGACGAATCTTCGAAACTTAGAATGCATACCATCGAACTTGTCCGGAAGGCTAAATCGTGACTCTTTATGTTGTAGAATCAGCGGTGCTTGTCGAACCTGAGGCAAAGTTGCTTCTCCAAGTGCAGTAGTTTGAGGCTGGTGCAACTTAGATTGTACCATCCCAAATGCTCCATCATTATGAAGCCTTGCCACGACTCCTTCAATCTCTGCAGTTCTTTGCAATGACGTAGAGAGGGCATTCATGATAGCATCTAACTTGAACTCCGAACTTTTCGTCATACTAATGTCTTGGCCCTCGGCCATTCTAAGAGAAGGACAAAAATGACTCTACAAAAAGATAATATTGGTTTAGAGGACGGTACTCCGCAACCTCAAAAATGCCTTAAGAGCTTCAAGAGAAGGAATAATCCACTCTTTCCAAGAAGAATAAGACTCCAATATTCTAACAAAAGAAGTATCAATTTAGAGGAGGGTAATCCGCAACCTCTAAAATGCTAGTACACTTCCAAACAAAGGGGTAATCCACACTCTAATAAAGAAAAACTAGCTCTGATATCTGAGGTGAGTGTAGTCTCGACAAACTGTCATGGACACAGAAATACAGACTCGAGAACTAACAAGAAGTTTAAAAAGAACTGACAAGAACTAAATTAATCAGATGAGAACAACACCAGAGAGATGAGCTAGAGCTCCAAGAGATGTGTTGTCGAGACTGAAGAACTCTTCAGCCTCGATTCTAATATATACTCCTATTTAGGAAGCTTCTCAACCAACTCCTATCAACTAGGAAGCTTCTAGAAGGTTCCAGAGACTTGCTTCTAGAAGGTTCTAGAAACTTGTCTCTAGAAGGTTCTAGAAACTTGTCTCTAGAAGGTTCTAAAGATTATGTCCCTAACATGGACTTGAAATTGGAACAACAGTCAGGCTTCTTTGGAATTTCCACCCCGTAGAGGATCTTTCAACGGATAGGACGTTTCTTGGAACTGCATAGAGATCAAAATTGCTTGGAACGGAACCGAAGCCTCCGTAATTGGGACCTCATTGAGTTGTGCCACTAAGTCAGGTCTCATACTAGGTACGAAGCCCAGAACAAGACCTGGATTGGATGGTCCCGACCAATTGGCACGTGGAACCAAATTAGGTTCCTCAGTCTGTTGAAGTCTCAATATTGGGATACGTTCCAATACTGATATTGGTTCATTTAGTCCCATGGACGGCGCTACTTGCTCTCTTGCGATTTGTTCATCTATGTCTTGAATTGGATTCTTGTCTTTTTGTTGGCTTTTGATAAGCACTGCGTTCACCACCTCGATATGATGTACTGGTGTCTCGTTGAACAAGGCTTTTGTCTTCCGCCGGTTGGCTTGTTTGCATTTGCTAGTCTCGGTTATTATAATTAAAGGGCGCATTACACTATTGATAAGTGTGACTAGACTGCTTACAATTTCTACATATTGGAGCAAAGTCATCACTGGCCCTTGGATTAGGACATTCATTGGCATAATAACCAATCTATCTGCAATGGAAACAACGAAGTGGTCTTCTTCCACCCCCATTAGGCATATTGGGTGCCTCCATCGGTATATATCTACTAGGCTTGTTCCATGTAGGGTTAGAAAATGATCTTGGTTGTCCCGTTGTCGTACTGTAAATGCTTATAGTATATAAAAATTAATTAAAACATATTATATGTTAATAAATCTAAATGTGTGTTAAAGTGATTAATAGAATAAATTAAAAAGAGTTGGTAAAAAAACTTTATTTTGTTTTCCTTATTTAGTTTGATTATAGTATATAAAAGTTATAGAACCTTAATGTTAAGTATGAAGCCTTGAGAGAAGATAGGGGCCTAAAGATGAAGATTTAAACTAATAGGAGGTTAATTGGGAGGGATGAAACCAAGGCATGGTTGGATGAAGGTAGAAATAAGGATCTTCATCCCCATTAGTCGAAATCCATGCCCAATGGGCTTTTAGGAGGCTGCCCGCGACCTTGATAAGGGTTTCGGCGACTTCAAAGAAGCCATTAGGAAATCAGAGGCAAGGGTTGTAAATTTAAGGGTTCTGGATACAATTTTTGTGCAAATTTTATAGGGTTTGGAGTTAGGGTGAATAAGTTATAGCCGTTTGAAGTTAAGGTGTCAATTTGAGACCTACTGTTACTCTTTTGAGTTTAAGAGGAGTCTTACGGAAGCTTTTGGAGATCGGAAGGTGCGGCTGGAAGGGCAACTTCAAGACATACATCTTTTGCGAAGGAAATTTTGCATTTGGAGTTTGTGTAAAGGAGTTATAGGGAGTTAAAGACAGCGCATTCAAATCAATGGCAGTAAGTGAACGGTTTTGTTCAAAGTAGTGTTAGGAGCCATAACTTGAGTCTTCGAACGAAATTTTGGCTCAAACTTTGCGAGAATGTAAACATTTGTGTTTGAAAAGCTATCTATATAAGTTTCGTGGCATTTGGACTTATGGTTTGTGAGATATGAAGAAAATTGCGCGTGGGTATATAAAGATTAGGGTTTGAAGCGACTATTAGGGTTTTGAAGACATCTCAAGATCCGCGACGAATTTGCGGTTGAAATTTGTTGAACAAATTAATAACAACATATCAGTACTTCATGTAAATTTTGATCTTGTTTGGACGGTTGGATCAAGAGTTATGAGGTGTTGAGTTTCGGGAGAATTTCTACTCAAGGATATACAAGGTTTTAGAGTACTTCTACCATATTTTGGGTGTTGTTGGTTATTTAAGACTTAAGTATTTGGTGTAATTGTCCCAAAAGGAGAACTTATATGTATGAAATTAGGGTTTCCTTATTTTAAGCTCGATTGAGCAATTAGTGATAGCCAGAAGCCCAGCGCTTTTTTGAGGCAAAACCTCTCTATCCCAACACCGTTGGTACTGAGAGAACTTGGTTTAATGACATCGGTGGAGCATATTGCTGATACCTCTGCTGCTTCTTACCATAGTTCTGTGGGTTCGATACAGACCCTTGATTAAAATTGGAACTTTGAAAGTTATTGAATGCTCAATTTTGTCGATTGAATCGATTTCCATTCCATCCAAACGTATTTCATATTTGTACTTGATTGATGTCTCATTGGGTTGGTGGGAACATAGTCTGATTACTAAATTATTGTTGTTGTCTTTACCAATTCCAACAATTTGTTGTTAGGTGCTTTCGTTGAGAAAATGTACATTGATCCATTATTTGTGAGGATAAGGAGCATTCTTTTACAGAATGACCGTGGCCCTTACAATTACCGCACCATACCTTGGTCCTAGTATTGGTAGACTTTTGCCTCTTCTCCTTATCTTTGACCATATTGACGGCCATTTCGTCCATTTTCTTCATCAAATTCAATAACAAGATTTCATTGGAATCTTTTAGGCATGACATTATTTGTAATGTATATCTTTTTAAGACAAAAATGTACATTCTCCAAAAAGTTTGAATCAAAAATTCGTTCGAATACTCAAGTTATGGCTCCAACCATTACTACAAACAAAACTGCTTACTTACTACCTTTGATTTGAAAGCGCCGCCTTCAACTCCGTATAATTCCTTCACATTCCTTGCCTTCATCTCACCATGACTTGCTTTCATTCGTCCAATTAGCATCCTTCTAGTTTAGATTTTCATCCTTAAGCTTCCACCTTCTCCCAAGGCTTCATACTAAACATTTAGGTCCTATATTTTTTTTTTTTTTTTAATGTCAAAATCAAAACAAGTAAAGAAACAAAGTAAAGTTTCTTATACCAACTCCTTTTAATTTAATCTATTAGCCACTCGAACACACATCTAGATTTATTAACATATAATATGTTTTAATTAATTTTTACATTTTGTAAGCATTTACAGTACGACAACGGTGGTATTTGTCTTCTTCTTAGGATATTCATTGTTTTATATGGCTTTTAAAAAAAAATGTGAAATATGGAATAGATTTTCATAGACTATGATAGATATAATTGATAAGCAGCTGAATTGACTTGTTCACAAATAGGAAATCGTCCAAATCTATGATAATTCAACTTGTCATAAGAACAAATAATTTTAATAATATGACAAAGTAACCATACCTTATCACCAATGTAGAAATGAGGTTGTTCCTTATGATAAGCATCCACATTGCTCTTTTATTGTTTTTTAGCATCTTTTAGACGTCCCTTCATTATTGTATGTAATTCAAATAAATATTTTGCCAAATCTTCCACCACATGATTATCAACTTTTCAAAAATTAAAACCATTAAGTTGTGGATAATAACCATAATTAGCAAAAAATTATATATATATATATTTATTATATAGAAAAATATACTATGTTATTATAAACAAACTTTGTCAATAGCAAAAGAGTTGTCTAATCATCTTGTTGGTAATTGATGGTGCACCTTAAATAGTATTCTAAAGCTTGATTTATACACTCTATTTGTCCATTAATTTGAGAATAGAAAGCCAAATATAGTTTTATGTCTACTTTTAGAATCTTGAAAAGATTTTTTTAAAATCTTGATACAAACTAAATTAACTTAAGTAATCCATAATATCGATAGATATTATCAAGAAAAAGCTTGACTACTTTTTTATATATAATAGCTTTTGTACATGGTACAAAATGTGCCATCTTGGTGAAATGATCTATTATCATAAATATAGAGTCATAAGAATTTGAGACTCAAAGATCCTTGATAAAATCCATAGAAACAAAAGACCATGGTTGTTCTTGAATAGGTAACAATTGGAAAAGTCAATAAAGTCAATAATAAAGAGTTTTTGACCTTGAAAAAATGTTACATAACTAAACAAAGTCTTTCACTCCCTTTCATACTTGTGACTACTAAAAATCTCTAGATATAAGTTTTAAAGTCTTGTTGTATCCAAAATGTCAAGCCGTTGGAAAGTTATGACATATTTAAAAAATACATAAACATGCTTTTCCTTCTAGAATGTATAAGTGTCTTTTAAAATAGAGTAGGTTTTTTTTGAACTTGAACTTGGAAGCATCATAAGACTTAGAAGAAAGATTCTTGGTATCATAAATGAAAGGATCAGAGGATATACTTGATCAAAACTACTTGACAAGAGTTGAATCAATAGTCAATATTGATTTTATTGCTTGAAGATGAAAATGCTCCAACATCAAGAGAATCATGCTTTGTTGATGAAAAGATGTATTTTCTTCTTATGATACAAGAAAAAAATATCTAAAAAAGGTGTCTGACAAACTTTAGTATTTTTTGGGTCGATAAGTAATCTTAAAATCAAATCTTGATAAAGACATACTCCAATTGACTTGGCCATGAATCAAAATAGGTTCTTATATAAAATATTTAAGATTCTTATGGTTGGAATAAATAAATATTGGATTAGAAGCACCTTTTAGATAATTGCATCATTCTTCAAAAAAAATTATAATTGCAAGAAGTTCTTTGACACAAATCTTATAGCTGATCTTGGCTATTAGAAATTTTCTTGAATGAAAAGCTATTAGATGAAGTTTATTATCTATTTCTATATATAATAATATGGCATCCAAAGTAAAGTTTGATGCATCTATTTTGAAACAAAATATCTTACAAGAGTCAATGTAATATAAGATTGGTGTAAAAATAGAGGTTTTATTCAAAGCTTTAAATATTACTTTTACTTCTTGATTTCATTAAAGTTTGTTTTTATAAGTCAAATGGATAAGTGGAGTTGCAACTTGAGAGAAGTTCTTGATGAAGATCTGGTAGTAGTTGGCAAATTCCACAAAACATTGGACATTTCTTACCATTTTTGAAATCTTCCAAACTATAATAGTTTGAAATTTTTTAGGATCCATCATTTGAAATGATGTATTCTAAGAAGTCGACTTGAGTAGTGTAGAATATACACTTTTCTATCTTGGCATAAAGTCCTGTATTTCTTAGTTTTTGTAATACACAACAAACATAAAATTCATATTCTTATATATTATTAGAATAGATTGAGACATCATCTAGGTTACAAACAACAAAGTCATCTAAAAACTCTCAAAAAACATCATTCATTAGATATTCAAAAGCTATTGGTGCATTTATAAGTCCAAAAGGCATGTCATTATATTCAAAATGTTTATACATTGTTCAAAATGTAGTCTTCTATTCATCTCCTTTTTTGATGCATACCAAATTGTATGCCCCTTATAGATCTATTTTTGTATAGATCTTAGGTTGATATAATTAATCAAGAAGTCTTGATATCAAAGGTAGTAGATATCTATTCTTGATGGTGATTTTATTGAGTCCTTGATAATCGATACATATTTGCAATGATCCATCTTTTTTCTTTACAAATAAAATTAGAACTCTTGTCGAAAATTTGGAATGGCATATAAAGTTCTTGGCTAGATTTTCTTCAATATACTTTTTGAATTTAGCCAATTTATTTTATGATAAATTATAAATTGGTCCAAATGGCACTTGAGTTCCTTCTTAAAGGTCAATTGAATAATCATAGGGATAATATTTTGGTAGAGTATCAGCATTCTTTCTCTCAAATACATCTTGAAAATCTTAATATTGGCTTAGAATACCGCTTGAAGTCTTTCTACTATTTGAAATGGATACAATATGAATGACATAAGATAATCTTTTTTTTCTAACATACAAGAAAGCTTTTGCACCTACAAATATAGATTTAATTATAGTAGACTTATGTCTTTCTACTTGATCAATTATATTCTTAGTTATACTTTCAAATAAATCAAGACTACAAGAAATTCAATCTATTTTTGGATTATATTTTTTAGCAATGATAAATCTAAAATTATTCAATTAGAAGAAGATTTAATCATATTAAATATTACAAAGCTACTATAATTATTATTTATTGCTTCTATAGGAAGAGTTTCATGAATAAAATTTTTTGAAGACAATGGACGACCATCTATGACTTCTATATGAATATGTTTAGTTTTCTTCATTAAAGATATGCTATATCTTTTAGCAAATTCTTCATCTAAGAAACAAGCTGAGGCTCTTGAATCTAATAAGGTAGAGGCTTTGTGATGTTAAGGTCCTAAAATAACATTTATTGTAAAATAAAGAGAAGGTTCTGAGGAGAGAATAAGACCTTCATTAGATATTGTATAAGGTTCTAGCTACACTGTCCCTATTGTAGCTAGACAAACTTATTTTTTGACATACTATTTTCTTTGATGGTAGTATTCCTCATTTTGTAATTGTATCGCTTCTTTGGACAATGTTGAGCAGTGACACCAATTGCATGAAGTAGTGAAGAGTGCTAGCCCTGATTATATTGCATAAATTCCAAATTATTGATACAAATCTTGATTTTGAACAACAATTAAAAATTCATTCCAAATCCTAAGAAAACAAGACTTAGAACTTTGGAATAAGCTTGAAGCTAGCTTACAAACTCCAATTGCCGATCTTCAAATGAATCCCTATTTTGCTCTAGGCAGCCATTTTAGTGACTGGAGGTTTGATTTCAAGTATGTTCCACAAATGGTTAATCCTCGGATATCAATCCAATCTATCCTAGGGATTTTTTAGTTTGATCTTATCTTCAACTTAAGTCTAGTATCAATTATATTAATTATTTATCTTTTTTTACTATTTTTTTTTTTATCAATTTATGGCCTTTCTAAGCCAATAAAAGAAATTTAATAGTTTAGAAGGTAAAATTATTAACCAACCTTGAATCTACTAGCTATTAAGATAAGAAAATAAACTAAGAGATTTTTATAAAAGCCATGCTTAAATGTCTTGAATTACTATTGAACTAAGATGATTAAATATTAATTAAAATTTTATTTTTGATTATATTTTTACCATATAGTTGTGTTACAAATTGGCAACAATATGGTGCATATATAAGAAACTTGTCTTGCAAATTAAAACATATGCTTTATAAAATGAACACGTATTGGAGATCCTATAGAACATTGTCATATAGCTCCTTGTTAGATAGTAAATATAGAAGCAAGAGTAAAGCCTTCTTCATTGTTGGCATTGCTTTTATAGTCCTTAGTCTTGTTTTAAGACTTTTTAATATTCTTGTCTTTAGCAATAGCCATTCTAGTTCAATATATTACTATCTTTGAGTGACTTTTTAATCTTTTTGAGTGATACAAGAGTGTATTGAGTTTTCTTTCTTTGAGATTCATGTCCTTGACACATCCTTTCCTATGACCTAGAAGAAGCCATGATCTAATTTGCGACTTAAATTCAATTCTTTTCCAAGTTCTTTTGAGATACTTGTCACATAGTCTTATATGATTTTTGGTAATTGATTGTCTTCCACAATATATGCTATTATGACTTTCTTTTAAAAATAATCCATTTCTTTTGGTACTTTGGCCTCGTTTAATATCACCCAAACAACACATTTTGTTAGTATGAAATCTTTTTTGCTACAAAAAAATCTTTTAGAAAGGATCTTAGTTGGTGATGCTCGCATGGGATGGATATCTATGAGCCGCTCCATTTGTGCAATAGTAGCAACCAATTCAAATTCCAATTATTCTTTCTTAGATCTATTCTTCTTGTACTACACCTTCAATGTTGTAAGAGACAGGGATGCATGTGTCAACTTGCTTTTTAGTATCACAGCATAGGTCGTGGTTATCGTCATGTTGTCTCCTCACACTATTACAATCCCACTACAAATGGTACTATAGGCACTATGACTCACTTTAGTGCAACCTCCATTGCTAGGCTCAACTAAAACCCTAATCCTAAAAAAGTCCTATCCTCAATTGATATCTTACTTGCTTAAATTATTGTATATAAATTTATCAAATCCTAACACAATGTGCCAGGGTATTGAGCATTGGACCTCGCAATCGCTCGCAGGCCAGATATGTGGTATTACACATCCTCGCAGTAATCCAAGCGCCAGTGAGGAGGAGCTTGCCGGATCTTTCCCGTTTTTTTTTTTTTTTTGTTTTGTTTTGTTTTGGTTTTTTTTTTTTTCCATTTATGCACCTACTGCATATATGCTGAAATGCTTAAGTTATCTGAAATGGGTTGTCTACCTTACGCACAGCAAAGGAGCCCCATCACCATCAGCCGGCGTGCATGCGCTCAATGGATACAACACAGAGATGTCGGTGTGACAGCAACACTGAAATTGAGCACTGCTGAGGAGATTGAAGGCCAAGCGGTGGAGCTACTCCTTGACAACGACCAGGATTCGTCCGCAAGACGCAGATACCCGGACAGAAGTGTTCGTCATCGGGTTGCTCCGCATCTGCGTTCGCAACTGTGTTCGCAACGGCATCGCAATGCGGCACTGCAGTAGATGAGTGTGTTCATGAACCATTGGAAA
The DNA here is from genome assembly GCF_059467195.1 of Physcomitrium patens. Classification (NCBI taxonomy): domain Eukaryota; kingdom Viridiplantae; phylum Streptophyta; class Bryopsida; order Funariales; family Funariaceae; genus Physcomitrium; species Physcomitrium patens. The sequence continues at coordinate 2,134,516 of NC_143410.1, forward strand.
TCGTGAATGGCGACATCCGCGAGACATCAGTGAACGTGAGCCGTCTGCGATGCTTTCGCGGCCTCCTGTCCCGACCCCTCCGACGTCTATCTGGACATGCCCTGATGCCGTGAGTGGGTTGGGGTCGAAACTGGGCATGAAGCTTCTGGTCGAGTATATTTTGCTTGGGTGTTGGGGGATCGTTCGCTTTGTTTCATTGGACAGCTGTTAATAGACAAGCCTGCCGAGCACGGCATTGACAGTGGGGCCCACCTTCATGAACAACGCAAGGGTCCTGCAGCTCTCGAGACCTCGAGAACTTATTCGAGATCCTGGGATCCACCATGAAAGTGCGACACAAGGAATTCGTTCCGTGGTGACGGCGCAGCGATTTCGTGAGGTATATTAGGAGGGGTGGGAGAGAGTGGTGGAGTAGAGTCAGCGTAGGGATTGAAATTGGATACGGTTCGTGTTGCGCCTATTCGCGCTGCTGTCTGAGTTGCATGACGGGGAACGTGACGTGGGGAGGACCTGGTGTCGCATCAGCCGCTTGTTTGAATAGGACCTTGTGTCGTTGGGATTAGCGTGGGCGGGAATTGAGAGCGCAGGCGTGAGAATTGCGGTAAGCTTCGGAGCGGGGACGGTCGTGATTGCAGGTAGAAGAGGTTGTAGAGGATTTCTTGAGAGGCTCGTAAAAGAGGGAGAGAGAGAGGGAGCAGAAGAGAGTTGAAGAGCGTGAGAGCTGGATTGAGGTGGTTGTGGAGCGATGCAGTCGCTGATGAAAGTTGTGCTTGCACCTCGAACGGGGTCGGCGACGGAGAGCGAGAGGAGAAAGAAGAAGAAGGAGGATGTTTTGCTGGAGCGCAGTTTGTCGTCTTCAACTCGGTATCCGTCAATGCCGCGGTACCCGCTGTCGCCCTTGCATGGCGAAGTTGACGTCTCGGAGATTCGCAAAGCAAACTTGAAGGTCTGTAATGCAACCCTCACAAAGTGCGGGTTTAGCAGCGGCATTGAAACGCCGGAGTGGCGTGGTTGTGGAGTTGTTTTGGAGTGATTTTCTTGCCTTCTTGTTTACGCCATATCTGGGCAGGTTATCGCCCGGCCTGGGAGGAGGGGAGATCTCTGTTGTGAGTCCCTGTTAAATTCCAGTAGGAACGGTCGTGGTGAAAGTGCTTGGCGCTGGAATAAGTCGGGGATTTCGCGAGAAAAGCAGTGATGAGCACTTGAACATGAGAGCGATGAATGGGAGCAGAATTCCTCAAAGGTCTGTTGCATAGGAGAACCCCAGGGGCCGAAAGCGGATCGTGCTAGCAACGTTTAGCGGCGCCGCTCGACTTTCTGATCCAGTGGTAGAACGTGCGTGGGGCTGGTTCAAATGGGACATGTGTGGTTTGGCAATTGATTCCACGGGGTCGTCATTTCATATGTATGTGTTGATTGGGTGTACAGGTTACAGGGATGGAGTGCGCAGCGTGTGCGGGGTCCATCGAGAAAGCCGTGAAGAGGTTGCCCGGCATCGAGGAAGCAACGGTGTCAGTATTGCAGAACCGGGCTCAAGTTGTGTACAGGCCCGCCTTCGTACAGGTACAATTCCTCCCACTCCGTGTTGTTCAGAATTCCGTCGGGACCGGTGAAGCGGGGATCGTTCGCGCAGCACGCGGTGCAATGCGGACGGCAAGAAGATGCTTGTAGCAATGTTGTAGGAAACGACTTGAAAGGTGTGCAGTGAGGGGTGCTCCAAAACTTTGCATGTGGTGAGAGGGTCAATTTAGCAATCCGCCAGATGGACCGTGGCAGCTAGGAGCTCAGAAGTAAGATGGATGTGGGCAGCGGTGGAATTGGAAGGCATTGAATCTTACACGGGGAAAGTGGAATCCAGGAGGAAAGCATTCGGGAGGCGATCGAGGACGCGGGGTTCGAGGCGGAAGCAATTGTGGACGATGCCGGTCAACGGAGCGGGAGCATCAGCCGTTTTCGTATCAAGGGCATGACGTGCACCTCTTGCTCAAACTCCATAGAGTCTTCGCTGAAAAAGCTGGATGGAGTGCAAAAGGCCGTAGTAGCCCTCGCCACGGAGGAGTGCGAGGTGAGGCACGATGCTGGAGTGATTTCTCACGTCCAGCTTGCCGCCGCCATAGATGACCTGGGTTACGAGGCCGAGCTTCTGATCGCAGGTGAAGAGACGAACAGAATCCGTCTGCAGCTGGAAGGCGTGACGGCTGCAGCGGACTTCCAGCTCGTGAAAGAGATGCTGGTGGCTCTGTCCGGCGTGACATCGGTGGATTTGGATTTCAGCAATGCGATGGTCACAGTATCGTACGAGCCCGACAGGGCTGGGCCGAGGACTTTCATAGAGACCATCGAGCAGGCGGGAGTTTTCACAGCGAAGTTGGAGGCACCTCGTGGTCGTGGGAGTCACGACAGGGGCTTGGAGATCCAGCACCACAAGAAGTACTTCCTTTGGAGCTTGGTGTTCACGGTCCCAGTGTTCTTTTTGTCCATGGTGTTTATGTACATACCAGGCATTATGGAGGGTCTGGAGCACGGCAGGCTGAACGGCTTGTCGATCGGAGCTTTGCTGCGGTGGATTCTTGCGACTCCGGTGCAGTTCGTTATCGGGAGAAGGTTCTACGTGGGAGCGTACAAGGCGCTCCGGCGAGGGTCGTCGAACATGGACGTGCTAATTGCCATGGGCACGAACGCAGCGTACTTTTATTCTGTGTACATAGTGTTGCGGGCGGCTACGTCTCCTACGTTCAAGGGCACGGATTTTTTTGAAACGAGCGCGATGCTCATTTCGTTTATCATCCTGGGAAAGTATTTGGAAGTAATGGCCAAGGGGAAGACCTCGGAAGCCGTTGCCAAGCTGATGGACCTCGCTCCGGACAAGGCGACTCTGCTCACTCTGGACGAGGAGGGGGACGTGGCAGGAGAGAGGGAAATCGGGGCCGAGCTCATCCAGCGGCGAGACATCATCAAGGTAGGCCTACGCGCTGGTGTTGTAGGTGCTACGTTTCAGGCTTGGGCTTTCGCTGGGGGTTGTTGGATGCGGCTGTCCATACCGATTCGGAGAGTCGGACGGTTGGAAACAGAGTCGGGTTTGTATGTGGGCCATTGTAGAAGCTTGTGCTAGAGAGTTGCGGTGCGTGTCGTTCCCGTGAAGCGGTCCTAGTGGGTAGCGTGGCAGCCATGATTGTAGTTGTGCCCGTTCTTGCAATGAAAAGTCGTTTTGGCTTGCGCAGGTGGTACCGGGCTCGAAAGTGCCCACGGACGGTGTGGTGGTGTGGGGACAATCCTTCGTGAACGAGAGCATGATAACAGGCGAAGCCCGCCCCGTACCGAAGAAATTAGGGGACAAGGTGATAGGAGGCACCATGAACGACCACGGCGTGATACACATTCGAGCCACACACGTAGGGGCGGAGACCGCATTGGCACAAATTGTGCGGCTGGTGGAAGCCGCCCAAATGGGCAAAGCCCCGGTCCAGAAGTATGCGGATCGCATCTCCACTTACTTCGTCCCCGCCGTGGTGGTCGCGGCGTTCGTCACGTGGCTGGCTTGGTACGTTGGAGGCAAAGCACGCTCGTACCCAAAGTCATGGATTCCGGCTGCGATGGACGAGTTCGAGCTGGCACTTCAGTTCGGGATATCAGTGCTCGTCATCGCGTGCCCCTGCGCCCTCGGCCTGGCCACACCCACCGCAATAATGGTTGCCACAGGGAAGGGCGCGACGCAGGGGATCCTGATCAAAGGGGGTCAGGCACTGGAGGCTGCACACAAGGTGAAGACGGTGGTTTTCGACAAGACCGGGACGCTGACAATCGGGAAGCCCATCGTCGTTCACACCAAGCTGCTCACGAACATTCCTCTGCACGTGTTCTACGACACAATCGCAGCAGCGGAGGTCAACAGCGAGCACCCACTGGGAAAAGCGATCGTCGCGTACTCCAGGAAGATCAGCGGCGAGCATTCGTCCCATGGTCAGCAGCAACACGAGGTGCGTGATTTCGAGGCCATTCCAGGGCAGGGAGTGCGCGCCGTGGTGGACGGCAAGGCGACCCTGGTGGGGAACATGCGACTGATGAAGGAGCACGGGATCCACATATCGGAAGAAGCGGAGGAGCACTTGCGCGATGTGGAGACTTTGGCCAGGACGGGAGTGATGGTTGCCATCGAGAGGGAGTTGGTGGGGGTGGTGTCCATCGCGGATCCAGTGAAGCCGGAAGCAGCCAGAGTAATCAGCATCCTCAAGTCAATGGGCGTGCGCAGCATGATGGTCACGGGGGACAACTGGGGCACAGCCGTGGCGATTGCGAGGGAGTTGGGAATCGAGAGGCCATGCGTGCACGCAGAGTCGTTGCCAGAAGACAAGGCCAGGATCGTGGAAGAAATGCAGGTTCGTGGTTTGCCTGGTGCACGAGCATGCGTGGGGGCTGCGGGGGGAGTTTGACCTGGGGAGGGAACGCGAGCGCCGGGGTGGGATTGGATTGCGTAATGGGGGAAGCAGAGGCGAGTGATGAGGACGCTTGGTGAACAAGCATGCTGACGCTGAGGTTTGTGGGATGCAGGCGGCAGGGACGTCGGTGGCCATGGTGGGGGACGGCATCAACGATTCGCCAGCGTTGGTCGCAGCGGACGTGGGGATGGCGATAGGAGCGGGGACGGACATCGCGATCGAGGCGGCGGACATCGTGCTGATGAAGAGCAACCTGGAGGACGTGATCACAGGGATAGACTTGTCACGGAAGTCGTTCTTCAGGATCTGGCTGAACTACGTGTGGGCGTTGGGGTACAATGTGCTGGGCATCCCCATAGCTGCGGGGGCGCTGTTCCCAAGCACGGGGTTCCGGTTGCCTCCGTGGGTGGCGGGTGCAGCCATGGCGGCGTCATCGGTGTCGGTAGTATGTTCGTCGCTGTGGCTGAAACGCTACAAAAGGCCGAAGGTGGTGGAGGAGATAGACACGAGTGTACAGCGGTAGTAGGCGCGGAGCACGTTCCAGTGCCTTCTCACAGTTTTGCGAAGCAGATCAGTTTTGCACAGCGTCTTCGGGGAGCTGTATTTCAGGCGGCGCCCGCTCGTGCCTGGGCTCAGGGGCGGGTGTCGCCTCAAACACAGCGCTCTGGGTGACATGTAAATAGATATATTTTTTTTTCATTTTATAGTATTTGTGTTCACCTTTGATAATTTTAGGGTAGGATTTTTTATTCATTCATTAGTTTATTTTGTTGTGGGCATTTTTATTGATGATTTTATTTTGAATATTTTATGTATCTTAAAATTCTAGTAATTGATACTCAAATCATTATATAATTCGAATTAAATGGGATTCATCTACAGATACTTGTAATTTAATACAATTTTTCTTGTTCAATTTCGATTCTTTTGACTATGTGCATTTACATTGTTATCGCCTAATTTTATGTTTTCTAAAGTGAACAAATCTTACTACATAAGCTACTTTGAAAAGGAAAACAGTTTAAAAATGGTATTGCTTGAGTAAAAATCCAGATATACTTAAAATGTTTCTCTTTATATAACTATTTCAAGAGTCCATTCTATATCACATCAAATCAATTTGAAAACAAATATCATCAAGCTCCACACTCTAAATCCTTAACAACGAAATGGCTTTTTAGCAAATTGTCATTTTAAAAAACATATAAAGAAAACATGTTTAATTTGTTTGTCATACAATTCACACACACACACATACATACATACATACATACATACATACATGTTTGTATGTATCTACATATATATATGAGAAGAGTACACATTTTCTGTTTCCCTATGGACAAGGTTACAGTATTACCTGTTAAGATTCAAAGTGTGAACACACTTGGTACAACCACCTAGCATCTTCTAGCAATGCCATACCATTCTAGGCAAAAATGTTAGCAATTTCAGCAATTTTTTAACACAACCCGCAATACTCGTAATGAAGCTTTAAATGGTGTAGCAAATAAAGAGATCAGAAGTAGGATTTAGAGCTCTTCTCAAAGAGGGCAAAGTTGGACATCCACTTTGAAAACCCCGTCGGCGGTGAACACGATGCTGTCGCGAGCAGTCAAGGTTCGAAGTAGTGTACACGGAATAAGCTCCGTGTTGATCATCGGAGTTGCGGACAATACGAGCTCCATGGACTACGAGAGGAGTACCATCGGAGGTGGGGGGAGGGGGGGGGTTCCATGATGGAAAAAGCGGGGGATTAGGAAACTCATGATACAACTCCAATCATTACTAACAACAAAATAACTTACTTTCTTTGAATTACATAAGATATCTTCAATGTCTTATAATTCCTTCATCTAGACTTAGAATTTATCAAACAGTATATGAACAGTATAGCTTAGAAAGTGCTCTCTCTAATCCTAATCGCTGCCCTTCGTTGTTCTTTGTAAGCATATGTTTTGCTTCAAAGAATGACAATAGGTACAAAATTGACACTTTAGTTTTGAACACCTATAACTCCTTCATAAAAACTCCAAATCACACAAAATTTGCATCCAATCCATATCCAAAAACCTAAACTTGCTGATCCTAACCTCCAAAGTTCAAATGACCTTGGAAGAGAAATCATTATCCCTAATAAGGACTTGAGTAGCCTCCTTAAAGTCCATTGGCCATGACATTCAACTAATAGGGATGAAAATCTTTTTTCTTTGCCTTCATTTAACCATACTTTGCTTTCATCCTTTCCAATAAGCCTCCTTATAGTTTAGACTTTCATCTTTAGACTCCAACCTTTTCTTAAGCTTTATACTAAATATATAAATCTTACATAATATAAATACTATAATAAAAATAGTTAAACCTCTAAATAAATTGTTTTCTATCTTTTTGACCTTGCACAATTCATATGCCACATGTTGAAGGCTCATACCAAAGTCTTATTGAAGAACTGTGCCAATAGCAAAGTCGGAAGCATCAATGTCAAGTATACATGAAAGATTGGGATCATATGGTTGTAATATTGAAGCAGTACAATCTAATGAATTTATATTAATTTTTAACTTTTATGTTGATGATTTAATCATCTTAACCAATATCTTAAAGATAATAGATTTGTTGAAAATAAAGTTAAAAAAGAAGTATAAGATGATTGATTTGAAAGAGCTTCACTATTGTTTAGGAATGGAATTTGTGAAAGATTATGCTAAAAAGATGATAATAATAATCCAAAGCAAGTACATTGAAGATGTGTTGAAACGATTTAACATGAAGAAATGTAAGCCTACATATAAACCTTTGGAGGCCAATTTGATGTTGATGAAGCTCATAGATGAAGAATTTGCTAAAGTTGAAGGTCAAATGCTAGATATTCCATATTAGATAGCAGTAGACTCACTTATGTATGCAATGGTTGGCACAAGGGTGGATCTTGCATATGTAGTGAGTATTATGAGCCAATACATATCAAAGGCTAGAGCAATCCCTTTGGCAACCATTAAAAAGATTATGAAATACTTAAAAGGTTCTTTATATTTTAAATTATATCTTGAAAGTAATAACATTACTTTGCATAGTTATTGTAATGCGGATTGGATTAGAGTTGCAAATGATAGAAGGTCAATAACGAGGTATGTTTTCTTTCTTGGAATGAAAGCAGTTTTGTGAAATTGTAAGAAACAAGCAACAATTGCAAGATCAATAATGGAGGTAGAATACATAGTAGTAAATTATGATACAATGGAGATAATATGGCTTAGACAACTTTTGGAGGGCATTGGAGTAGTACAAATAGAAACAACAATAGAATGTGACAATCAAGGATGTTTTGCGCTTACAAAGAATCCAAAGCATCATCAAAGACCAAGTACATTGTCATTTAACATTACTTCATAAGTGAGAAGATTGAAATGAGAGTGATTAATATAAAGTATTATGCAACAAAAGACATACTTGTTGATTTGTTGACAAAGACATTAGTAAAGGATAGACATTGCATGTTAATAAAAGAATTAGGATTGAAAGCCTTTGACCAATAGAAAAGTAAGAGTGTTAAAATAAGTAAATAAAAATAAAAATAGAATAAGTTATAATACAACACCCTTGCTGCAACAAATCTCATTGCAATCTATAGATCCAGTCGTGAAAATTGCTCCTTTGAAGTTGAGTGATCCAAACTACCGCGGCGACCAACCCCCTTCACTTAGAAATTTGCTAAAAATTCAAATTATCTTCAAATCCAGCGAAACTTATGCCCTTCAAAGCTTAGCTTATAAATCTTGATGCTTCCGAAATTTCAAATGAATCCAGCAATCAAGCACTGATAAATGTCTTCCTAAACTCGATTAATCCAAACTGCGAAGGTTGTCAACCCCCTCACACTCAAAATTTCACCAAAAATTTAATTCAACTCTGAATGGAGCGAGACTTCTTTGTCAGAAAGCTAACAACAAAAGCTAAAACCACAAAAAAAATCACATTAGAACTAAAATAATTGAATGACTGATGGAGGGAAATCTGAGGCTCTTGAAATCCTTGGAGTAATTGAGAGGCCAAAGGAGCTATTCACCACAATGAAACGTGTTTTAAGACCCAATGACTATCATTCGCAACTCGAAATCCATCCACATCCACCCATAAAATTCATAATGAGATTTAAAATCTAAATGAAATTAAAATTAGGATTTTTGGCCAAATTTTAGCATGGCTTCATCCTTCACCAAAAGAGAAGAGAGAGAGGGCTTGGAAAACCAAGCCTCTCTTATACAATTGAGTGGAGGCTCGTAGAAGGGTGGCTACATCTCCACCCTTGATTTTTCAGATTCCTAATCTAGATCTATGGCCTTCATTCATCCAAGACCAAATCTCGTTACCAAGGCTGATAGCCCTTGTAAGTAGTTAAGAAGGAATTTTTTTTGCAAATCTAACTTCACTATTGTGTTCAAAACACCTTTTTAAGCTAAGATCGACTACTCTTATGCCCCAATCCATGCTCAATTATAATTTCCATGGAAGTTTTTACTTATAAGGATCTTGGCAATTTTTTTGTGAAATTCTTCAAAATGAGAATTTCATTGCTTCTCTTGTATTTAGAAGGAGAGGTTGCTGACCTTGTTTTCTTCACTCCACGAAGTAAATCCAGTGCCACCATTGCATTAAAGAGACTCCCATTAAGTAGAAGAACCACCATGCCGCTTAAATTTGCCGAATTTGGAGGAAAAATCCAAAATTAGCATTGCTAACTTTCCTAAATCTTTTAGAGAATTATAATTCCAACCCCTAAATCATGTGAATTATTATAGACGAACTCATTGGCTTTTAGTCAACCCTTATAGTAATGACCAACAACCTTTAAATTATTAAACTAACTAAGTTGCTATTCTAATTTTCTAACTCTTGTCACTTTAGTCCTAATTAATCTAATTCAAAAAATTAGGCTATGATTTATATCATGAGGGATTGTAATCCTAAAAATTCTATAAAATTGAATTCTACTTATATAAATCCTAATCTAACATGTTTAATTATTATAAAATAGGAAAATAACAAAAATTTAAATTTTAGAGTATAATTGAGAGCTAACATGTGGTGCACCATCTGTGGGCTATTTGCCATGCAAATAGAATGGACCCTTGAGTCTCTTACAAGTGAAGGTAGTGTCTTTTCCAAGGGCACATGGTCAATTGAAATTCAAAGAATAAGATTCTTAAAAATAATAAAATCATAATATAAAATCCGATATCAAATCCTCTCAACTCTAATATCCATTTATTAATATTATAAATTAAAATATTGGAACTCATCCTTCTTCCTCAAATAATGTCAATTTGGAGTACTATAGAAAAATAATTAGAAGTTAAAAAGTTGAAAATAAAAATAACCATATCCTCCCTTCTTAGAGCAAATTCTAACCTATAAATAATAAATTAATTCAATTGGCCTCCCTCCTCCATCAAAGTGGATTTGGATTAAAAAAAAAGAAGTGAAAACGGAAGAAGAATAATAAAATAAGAAGTTGTTAATTACTACATGAGAAGCAATGTCTTTTTCTTAGCAATTTGGACCTAATCTATGTAAATCATCTAATACAAGTTAAGAAAGTGAAATAAGATTGAATAATAAGAGCAAAAGATGAAAATTACTCACTCAATGCCGTCTACACTATATCTTGGGCCTAACACATGGAAGAATATTCATATTATATTTTAATTTTATGTATTTTTAATAAATATGTGAATGCCCTATAAATCATACTATCTTGCTTAACTTCATAATATTAACATCCTCTCTTGGAACTATAAAGAAATAAAAAAAGAATAAGAGAAGAAGAAAAATTTGAGATATAATAAGAATATTATAAAAAGAGGCACTTAGCTAGTATTTCACCTTTGTGGTTGCTAATAAATCCCCAATCAACCGTCTTTGAGGGTTGATTAATATTGATCTTTTATAGCTTCTATTTTGCTCTCCAACATACTATTTGATATTAAAAAAATATAATCCATAAAAGAATTTTGTTCCTATTGTCACACTTTGTATTCTTTAGACCGTTCTCCTATTGTTTGTGTAGGAAATAATGAGCCATCTAAGGTCTTCAATTGTATAGAGTTGTTGGTGGAGACATCCACCACAATATAAGGGCGAATCCATACAGCATCAAATTTTCTTGAGAATTCCATTTTTTGTACATCTTGAAGTATGACTCACATACCAGGCTCCAATGCCCTCTTTTTAATCTTTTTATCAAAAGTTACCTTTCTTTGGCATTGAATGGCCTCAATATTTTGGATTGCCATTTTTCTAAACTCATGCAAAGCTTCTAATTGTTCCATCTTATCTTTCACTGATCTCGACCAGTCCAACCTTTCCTGGTTTGCAATCCGTAATGAAGGTATTTCAAGCTCAATGAATAAAATGGCTTCTATTCCATACATCAATGCAAATGGTGTAGTACTTGTAGTTACCTTATATGTGAATCTATATGCTCAAAGAGCTACTGTGAGCTTCACATCCCAATCCTTCTTGTTGTCTACTACAGTTTTGTGTAAAATCCTTACTAACGTTTGATTCATTCATTTTGCTCTTCCACTGATTTGGAGGTGATAAGGTATAGTTTTTCAATGTTAGATGGTAAAGATAGATGTGATTTCTTTGACATTCTCATTGAGGAAATGAGTTCCTCTATCACTTATTAAGATTTTTAGGCTTCCAAATCTTGCAATGATATTTTCATATAAAAAAATTATAGTTTGTTTACTATCTAAACACTTCACTTCCTTGGCTTCAGCCCATTTGGTCAAGTATTCTATGGCCACTATAATAAATTGGTTTCTCTTTGAAGAAGTGGATACTATAGGTCCAACATAGTCAATTCTTCATTGTTCTAAAGGTGCTAATGGCAGTAGTGGATGCAAAGGCAATTGCATGTGTAGATCATTACGTGTATATCCATGGCATGTATCACAACATCGAGCGTGGGCCTCTGCATCTGTAAAGAGAGTGGGCTAGAAATACCCTGCTCTTAAGATTTTTTGTGAGGTGAGTCTTCCTGAAAAATGACCACCACAAGCACTATCATGGCAAGCTTCTAGGATAATAGGGACTTCTTCATATATCATTCATCTTCTTAGAATTCCATCAATGCCCCTCTTGTAGAGCTTTCCACCTAATAAGAAGAAATGTGTACTGTTCACCCTAATCTTTCGCCTCTCTTCTTTGTCTAATCTTTTAGGATAAGTTTGAGATGATAAAAATTTTGTCAAGTGATTGTATCATGTAGGAATGGCCTTTATCATGAATAATTTACTATCTGAAAACTCATCATCTACATCCTTCATTCTCAATTTATTAGAAATTCTTGACAAATGATCTGCTTGGAGATGCATCTTTCCTGGCTTGTAATGAACTGTATAATCTAACTCTGCCAGCAGTAGTACCCATCATGCAAGTCTTGCATTTAAGTCTAGCTTATTCACCAAATATTTGATAGCCATGTGGTCTACAAAAAAGACTACACGATTCATTAACAAGTAATGTCGAAATTTCTTTGTCGAAAATACCATTGTCAAACATTCTCGTTCTGTAGTAGTGTAATTTCTCTCTGCTGCTGATAATTACCTACTGGCAAATGCTATAGGATAGTATACCTTGCTTCCATTAGTTGGTTGACATAACGCGCTTCTTAATGCTACTACTCAAGCATCATAGTATATATGAAATGGTTTGGACCAATCTGAAGGTCTTAGAACTGAAAAACTAGTGAGTTTATCCTTCAACTCATCAAATCCTCTTTGACACTCCTCTCTCTATTAGAATTTAGTCCCCTTCTTCATTAGGTTAGTGATGGAGGCTATTGAAGTTGCATAGTCGTTCATGGTATCTCTTTATCAACCTATATGACCTTAAACCTTCCGTACTCCATTCACATCTTTTGGTGGATGTAATTTTACTATCACTTTAACCTTCTCAGTGTTTGGTTCTTTCCTTGCTTGAGATACAATATAACCAAGCAATGCATCTTGTCGTACTACCAAATAAAATTTTTCAGGATTAATGGCTATACCAATTTGATGACATCGAGTTAATGCCTCTTTTACCCAACTTAAGTGGTCTATAGCCTTAAATTGAATACTAAAGTCATCAATAAAAACCATCATTGACTTGTATAAGAGGTCCGAGAATGCATATGTCATTGCTCGTTGAAATGCAGATGGTGCATTGCAAAGACTAAAAGGCACGACTACATAAATGAATGTTCCTCATAGTGTGATAAAGGCTATTTTATGCTAGTCTTTTGGTGCTATTGAAATTTGATTATAGCTTGAGTAACCATCCATAAAAGTATAGAGCTCGTGTCTAGCCACTTCATCTAGAATGGTATTCATGAATGGAAGAGGGAAGTGATCTTTACAAGTATACTTGTTCAAGGCTCTATAATCAATGCATATATGGAATTTTCCATTTTTCTTCTTTATCAATACCATTGGAGACATCCAACTTGTGATTTCTACTGGTTTAATGAATCCAACTTGAAAAGTCGCTCCAATTCTACTTTTACTATATGTTACAATTTTGGATTCATCATGCGTTCTTTTTGTCTAATGGAAATAGTATTAGGAAATAAAGGAATGTGATGTTGCACAATGTGTGCTAGAATCCCTCTTAGATCTAAATAAGACCATGTAAAGACATTTCTAAATTCCATAATTAAATCTTTGTACTGAGACACCTTGTGATTGCTTATTTTACTTATTTCGAAAAAAAACTCCAAGAATAAACCTGTATAGGGGGATTCGAATACAGAAAATGACTAGTTGCTTAAGCGTTCACATTAGGGTCACACAATCAATTACCTCCTGAATGTATCGTCTCTATTTTCAATATCTGAATACACAAGGAAACTATAATCTCCTCCTTCACCTTATCGGTCTCTTTCTTACAACAATGCAGTCATAAAAATTGAGGTTTTTTTTCTTCGTAGGGTTTTGGGAAGTCTAAGGCAATCGTTGCTAAAGTCGGTATTATATTGGTGAATCGGGATTTTTAATGAAGTGGGATTGATTACTCTTGAATGTTTTGTGAAATCAAAGTTACGTCTATGATTGAAGAATTAAAAAGGTGTCTATAGGATTGAGTGTGCGGAGTGAATGAAATTTATTGGGTTAATCTAATGAGACATTCAGTGGATACAAGATCGTGAGTATAAAGCGGTATCGAAGATTAGCAGTTTGGGTTGTTCGGGGTTCTCTGTAATGTCTAGAGACCTACCGGCTAGGGCAAAAAGGACTTTGGCGAGCAGTCGAAGGACATCCGTATAGATTTACAATATATTCTTGTAATTGTTTATATTTCAACAGTCAAAAACTGATAGACTGCTTGAATATTAGCGAATCTCCATACTACCTTCTACAACCAGACGCCCAGTGCGTTCTCGAGCAGGAAAGCATGTAATACGACATAAGTGGTGAATCCGACGTGAAAGCTTGAGGTGGAAGGTATTGGATTTCGTTTGATTTTATTTTTATTTTTATGGAAAATGAAAATAAAAATTTTGAAGGATCTTTGGGAAAAGTTTCTAGTGGGGGTTCTTCTAAAGGAGAAGGTATGCACATGGATCCGTCTATTACTAGTATGTTTCAAGCCTTCTCATTATCAATGCAGCAACAACAAAGCAATGATCGAAAAGAAGCTTTGGCAACCAAAGCATTGCAAGCAGTGGTCAATAAAATTGATCAATTTGATGGAAGGAATATTTCAAAGTATTTAAGATGTTATGTTCGTGAAATGGAATTTAATCAGGTTTCTGAGAAGAAAATGGTTGAATTATTTGGACTTGCTACGATACTAGAGATAAGAGACCATATTACATCGATTACGGATCATTATGGGAATTCATGGGAGGTTTTCTCACATGCATTGAAAGTCAAATATTTCTTAGAAGATGTTGATTGCGTTACTAAGAAGCTATTTCTAGAATGGATTGAACGGCCTAATAAGAATTTGCAAGCAACATAGCTACTAAGGGAATTTGAGAGGCAGTACTCTCAATTATCGAAGGTAGAAAAATTGACATTGGAGCCGAACAAAGTTGATCTATTTCTTCAAGCTGCTGATGGAGAATTGCAAGGGAAATTAGAACTCCTTCTTGAAGACAAAGAAGAAGATGAAGGATTAACAACAAAGTGGAAGAACGTTGAAGATGTAGTGGGATTGTTTACAAAAGGAGAAAGGAGGAAGGATAGGAGCAATATTCCAAAAACAATACAAGCACCCAAAGCTCCAGTACATACAACACCACCAACAATACCTACTGTTCAACCTTCGACATCCTTATCAAAGAAAGCAGATATGGGGATGGAAGAAATTATGCAATGAATGCAAGATCTTCAAATCAAATTGGCAAGACTTGAAGAGAATACTTCTAAAAATAATTCAAAGAATGTTTCAAAACAAAGATATATACGAAGATGCATTTGATGTCATGACGCTTCATACACTAGGAAAGATTGCAATGAATTTAATAATATGATACGACAAGGAATTATTTGCTGGAAAGATGGAAAGATAGCATTAAAAGATAGGGAGGATCTTCTTCAAACCAATTTTGGTAAGGGAAGAATGAGAGCGTTGGTTCAAGATTACCTAAAAGAGCGCAAAACAGCAACACGAGAAAGTGCAAGTTATGGTGCTAGAGTAGATGTTGACCTTGGTGGAAGTACGAAAACTAGTGAATTTTGGGCTTCTGCCATTTCTACAATGAAAGAAGGGAAATTATCTCGAGAAGCGTTATTGAGGACTGCAGCTACAATACGAGGTGCAATAGGTTGGAAGGATCCTGTTAAATCTCTTTTAGTTCATGCATATATTGCTAAGAGCCAACATGAAGCTTTGATGGAAGAAAAGAGACGAGGAAATTTTGATGATATGAGAGAAGGAAATTCTTCTAAGAGGCAAATTCGAGGAGACAAGGCTCGGGAGGCAGCTTCACAAGAATTGCCTGTAAAGGATACCTCAGCATCATTAGAAGAAAAAATAAGATAGACAAAAGATAAGGGCAAATCAATTGCTTATAAGCTACTTTCTGACATTGAAGCGGCAACAAATTTGAAAAGAGTGTTGGAAGAACATATATTAAATGCTAAGATGGAATTCACATTGAAAGAGTTTTGGAAATTGGAAAGAAAGAGTTTCATGATGTTATCATTGACAGCATTAAGCAAAAGAGGCAATTAATGGGTGAAATTGGAATGAGTCATGCTATTGATGCAAGAATATATAAAGATAAAGAAGAGGTTGATATTGGTTACAAGCAATCAACAAATGAAAAGAATGGGTATAATCAACGAGTACGTTTCGAAGATTATAGTGATAAGGAAATGAAAACTTAGAGCCATTATACTCAAAAGTATTGGGCAAAGGCAACTACTGAGGTATTGGTGAAAGTAGGAGATATAGAAGAACCAATTGTTGCTTTAGTCGACCATGGTTCTGAAATAAATCTTATGTCTAAAGATCTTTATAAGAAGCAAAAATAGCCAATTGATATGGAACATGGATGGGCAATACGAGTAACTAATAACACATGAGGCGAATTATATGGAGCTTGTCCAACTGTCAAAATTCAGATTGGGGATGTTGCAATGGAGTAATATTTTTTTGTTCAAGATACAACGTCTTATCCGTTGATTTTAAGACAATCTTATATTACGGCAACACGGATGGAAACAAAAGTACTTGGCGATGGTTTTGCTTATGCAGGGTACGTAGCAAAGATGGGAAAGAAAGCTGTACAATTTCTAACAGTATCTTCTAACCATGAATGGAATCGAGATAGGTTGAGGGAGAAACCATTGCCAAAGATTGTTGAAGGATTTAAGGATTTTGGGGAGGTACCACTATAAAGCGAGATTATGGAGGTACAAAAGAGGAGGTACTCTCGCAAGATAAAGGTGCCTTTGATGCGAGTTTTATTGGTATATTGGAGAATGGAAATATTATGTATAAGAAAGTTGATGATTTTAAAAGAAAAGAAAGAAAAAGATTATATAATATTGAAGGAGAATTACGCAAATTAGGTACATTGCAAGATGATGAGAGGATTTTAGGTGTTTATGAAGAAAATGGACTGGAAGATTCATTGGAATTGATTACATCTATTGGGTTAGGAGATAATGATAAGATTGTTGAGATTCATTCAAGAGAGGTTTATACCATACTTGAATCTTTTCAAGCACCAAAAGTCACTGTAGAGACAAGATATAAAACGGTAGATAAGAAGGTAAAGCCTGTTGCCAAACGATTATCAGAAGATTCTAAGGAACAAATGAGAGAAGCATCAAAAGAAGCAAGTTTAATAGATCCAATGAATATTGGACATCAGTTTACTAAAGAGAATTTTGAAGAATTGAAGATTTGTTTTGATGGTTCTTTATTGCTGAAGGAAATTACTTGCTTCAAAAAGATGTTGGCTAAACAAGGTAGATCATTTACCTTCGAATCTCATGAAATTGAGTGTGTGGATCCGAATATTATAACACCTATGGTTATCTTCACTATACTACATGTACCTTGGAATCTAAGACCGATTCCAGTATCGAAGACACATTTACCTAAATTGGTGGAACTATTAAGAAAAAAGATAAAGATGAAAAATATTGGAACCCTCATTTGTGCCGTATTCTAGTCGATGGTTTACGATACCTAAGAAGAATGGGTTACTACGGTTTATTCAAGATATGCAACCGGTGAATGCAATAACTGTCAGGAACACAGGAATTGGACCTATTGTGGATGAATTTACTGAGGCATTTGCAGGAAGGGCGATCTATTCAATGGGTGACTTGTATTTAGGTTATGAACAATTTCAACTTGCCGAAGGAAGTAGGGATATAACGATGATGAAGACAACACTTAGATTGATTAGAATGTGCACTCTTCCTCAAGGTGCAACCAACTCAGTTGTGCATATGATGAATGGAATGAATAAGGTATTGAGAGATTTTATTCCGGAGAAGACTATGCCTTTTTTGGATGATGTTTCTATAAAAAGGTGCAAAGAAGGAGACAAGGATGAAACTCTAGATAAGAGGGGGTGTCGCAAATATGTTGTTGATCATATACAAGATTATAAAAAGATTTTAACTCGGCTTCGAGAAGTTCATCTTACATTATCAGATATGAAGTCCATATTTGGAGTATGAAAGGTTGTGATTGTTGGATATTTATGTAGATCTTACGGAAGAAAACCAGATCCGACTAAAGTTGATGCAATTGGAAGGATGAAAGAGGATTGTGATTCTTTAATAGAGGTTTGCAGGTTTTTAAGTGCATGTGTATTTTATCGAATCTGGATCCCTCATTATGCTCACATAGCAAATCCATTATATTAACTGTTACGCAGGGGCTACCGATTTAAATAGGAAGAAAGGCATATTCAAGCAATGCAAAGATTGAAAAAATTATTGATGTCACCTTCAATATTAAGGAAGGTTGATTATAAGTGTAATAGACCAGTGATTCTTATTGTGGTCACTAGTCCAAATGCCATTGGATGGATTGTGGATCAAGATGATTCAAGTGGAAATAGATTCGTAGTTCGATTTGGAGCTAAAGTTTTAAGTATTTATCAACGTGCATATTCGCAAGTTAAAAGAGAACTTTGGGGAGTTGTTTCGGCTATGAAAGCTGAAAAGGACTATTTGATTGAGGCAGTAGTAGTAATTGAAATAGATTGCTTGCCATTGCTTGGAATGATTATTAACTGTTCAACGCCAGATATTACAATGTTGAGATAGATTGCTTATATTAAGTCACTAAATCCAGAATTTAAGCATGTTACTGGGAAGGATAATTTAGTAGCAGACATGCTATCTCTAGTAAGATACGAGAGGGAGGACAAAATGGTTGAAGACATTGATGACGTCGAATTGAAATTCTATTCAATATCAAATCTCAACAGAGAAGACAAGCTATTTCTTTGAAGAATCTTATGAAGGAGAATTATTAGATATTGGTCATTACTTGAATACCTTGACTAAGCACAAAAATTAGTCTATAGAAAAATTCAAATAAATAAGAAAAAAAATATATGGATTTTTGCTTCGAGATGGATTCTTATGGAAGAGACTGAAGAAAGGAATTGGGATGCCACAACGAGTGATAGGCAAAAAGAAAGAAAAACTAAAATTATTAAAAGAGTTTCATGATAGTTTATGGGCAGGGCATAGAGGAATCTGGGCTACTTTTGCTAAACTCAAGGAACGATATTGGTGGAAAAATATGTATCGAGATGTACTCTCATTTGTAGAGTCATGTGAAATTTGTCAATCGTATTCTAATATCTGACATCGAGATGGTCTTCATCCTACGTATCCTCTGGCTATTCATTTTAAATAGATTGTTGATTTGGTTATTATGCCAGTTGGATTATGGGAGATGAGATATTTGGTTTTAGCTCGTGAAGATTTATCAAATCAAGTAGAAGGAAGAGCATTGAGGACAAAATCTACAGAGGGGATTTGTAGGTTTTTGCTTGAAGATGTCATTTGCCGCTACGGATGCATAGGAAAAATCACTGCAAATCTTGGAGAATTAAATGCACAAGAAGCTCATAAGTTCTTTGAAAGATGTGGAGTTAAACTATCACTGACTACTGCTTATAATCCGGAAGGGAATGCAAAAAGACAACGTGGTCACCCACCGATTGTGAAAGCATTAGTTAAAGCTTGTAATGTTAAAGTTAAAGAGTAGCCACGACTTTTGTCATTTGCATTATGGACTGATCGAACAACACATAGTTCGGTGGCAGGATATATGCCAGTAGAACTTATGACAGGTCGAAAACCAATTATGCCGATTGAAAAAAAAGTACTTACTTGGAGTATGCCACCATGGGAAGATGGATTCACAAGAGAAGAACTTTTGGCTATTAGGATTCGACAATTGGAGCAAAGATCGAAAGATGTGCAGATAGCATTGGAAAGGTTAAAAAGAACAAGGTTACAAAATATGGCACGATTCGATAAGCAACATTGATCGAGACCTAATGCAATCAAGGAAGGTGACTAGGTACTTGTTTATGACAATAGTCTGGATAATCAATATAGTACTTTGCGGAAATTTTCAGAACGTTGGTTTGGACCATATGTAGTAACAACTGTTCATGATAATGCGATTTACTCATTACGGGAGTTAGATGGTACAAAATTAAAAATACCAATTGCAAGGAAGCGAGTAAAAATATTTAAATGAAGACACGTGGAGATGAATATGGAAGACCTTAATGAAGGTATAGAGATTTTGCAGCAAGAAGAAGAAAGTGGTTTGGATAATAAAGGCGACGAAGACGAACTAGACAAAGACATAGAGAATATATTTTAAATCAAAGAGTAATTGGGTAAATTGGTGCATACCGGAGGATGCACAGGTTCAGAGGGGGTAGATGTCGTGTTGTAACACGAGTATACCGTGAAAATATAAAGAAACGGGATTTTTATTAATGTTCAGTTACCTCAAATATTGGAAGCAACGACCAATTCCAGTGCAAATACTGAGAAGCCAGGGTCAGTTACCTCATTATAGTCAGCTAGGGCATACTGAAATGCTCCGTTTGATTCCAATAACGGGAGTCAGCAGAAAAGAAAAGGACCAATTTGATGACGGGTGAACCTGGTTCGAAGAGCCAATTAGATCCAATTCCAAGACATCGAATCCAAGTCTAACTACGGGCCTCTTAGCCAATATGAGACCTGAATTGGTCAGAGAAAGCGCTGACGGTGGGAGCCAATTCCGGATCCAAGACGAAAGATTGAAGAAATTTAGAGGCTAGGATTTGAAAAAAGAGAGAATTAGGGTTAAAAGAGAAGATAGATTAAGAAATGAAGGGAGAGAGAATAAGATTTTTTTAGAAGGGTCGGAGAGCTAGCTTCATGCTTTGGGAGGAGAAAAAAGATAGAAAATTGAGGTTTTTTTTCTTTGTAGGGTTTTGGGAAGTCTAAGGCAATCGTTGCTGAAGTCGGTATTGTATTGGTGAATCGAGATTTTTAATGAAGTGGGTGTGATTACTCTTGAATGTTTTGTGAAATCGAAGTTACGTCTATGATTGAAGAATTAAAAGGGTGTCTATGGGATTGAGTATGCGGAGTGAATGAAATTTATTGGTTTAATCTAACGAGACAGTCAATGGATAGAAGATCGTGAGTATAAAGCGTTATCGAAGATTAGCAATTTGAGTTATAAGGGGTTCTCTGTAACGTCTAGAGAACTACCGGCAGGGACAAAAAGGACTTCGACGAGCAGTCAAAGGACATCCATATAGATTTACGGTATATTTTCGTAGTTGTTTATATTCTAACAGTCAAAAACCGATAGACTGCTTGAATATTAGCGAATCTCCGTACTACCTTCTATAGCTAGATACCCAACACGTTCTCGAGCAGGAAAGCACGTAATACGACACCGTAATTTTATAATTAACTACTTTTAAGAATTAAATCACTCATCCATCCTCCTAAATTTCCTATTATATGGACTATTAATATATTTTATCAATATTTTTCAAAAATGAATTAATATCTATTTTGTATAGCTCCACTCCTATCTGTGCAGTGTCCTCGCAAACATTCATTTGATACCTATTTAAAAATTATCTTACAAATCTCCACAAAACTTGCGATCCCTCTAGCCTATTTAATTAATCAATTGCCGCAGTATCTGTTATTGATTCTACTGATTCCGGTTCCAACTACAAATCTTCTTCTTCTTCCGTGAGTCAATCGATTCTTTCCTCAATTGGTTTGAGAGATCTTCATTATATTCACGTAGTACATGGACTTGAGCATCCAGTTTTAAGATCTAGACATCTCGAAGTTCCAATTATTGTTGCTACTGACTCATCCATTCTAGAATATCTTCAATCGACACTTGTGACTGGCTCCTCACTATTATGTCTCAACTGGAACTACTAATCTCAAAAATACAAGAAATACAAGAAAATGGCATTCTAGCCAACTCAAAACAATACCACATAATGACTTTAACTGGTGCCCCACTCCTATTTTTTTACTACTTGGTAATAATGACAACATGTTACCCATATTATCCGTGAAAGGTAATAAAAAGTTATCTTTCTTGATGGCCGCATTTAACTTTCAAAAATCCTGACATATCCAAATTTTTCCATTCTTTTTTGGCACCATCACAATTGGCAACACCTATGCCCTATGCGGAACAGGATAAATAAAACCCACATCAAGAAGTTTATCCAATTATTCTTTTACTAAAAGGAAAAATTTTGGAATAAGCTGGTGTTGTCTTTGACGAACTGACGTAACACCCTCCTCTAAAATAATCTGGTGCTCATACACATCGGCTGCAATCCCTTTCAAATCCGCATACAACTACGCAAAGGTAGATTTGAGATGGATGAAAAATTATTTCCAAGCATCCAAATCTATATCGATAATATCGGCATATATTTTAATTAGCTGTGGCATTTCGTTGGTGCTCAGGTTAATAGATTGATACATATAGTCATCAACAACCTCTGATTTAATTATATTCTCTTGATCTGAATATCTTGTATTATCCAACATATGGGAACCACCTAAATCTGGTTCCAATGTGTTGATTCTATTGATTGCAAAATTATTCATCCATTCGGCAATAGCATGATCCGAATTAGTCGCATCCTCCTGATGCAGTAAATATTCATCGAGACCTCCACATTGGTAGACTCCTGCCTTTGTTGTTGAAGTGTTTTGTCCTACCCCAAATTGTGGTGAACCTATAACATCAGCATCTTTTTCAATCGATTGACTCTTGTTGTCCAATATAAATTCAGATTTTGGCAATTGAGATTCTCCATGATATTATACCAGATACATCTATAGAATAATCAGGTCCCAGCCTTTTCCAATTGTCAATGTGCCACAGCTCCAATCGTTCTTAGCTTTGGCTTGATAAAGCCAAGGTCTGCCCAATAAAATAGGATACAATAACGTAGAACTCAATAATCGAAATATAATATAATCGATTTTGTATGTCAATCCCACGATTACAGTGGCAATATTTCATAAGATTTCCATTGGCTTTATCCGACTATGATCTGCCAAATACAAGATCAATGTCGTAGATAGCAATTGCATTAGATATAAATCTTCAATTGTATCCGCGTTCATTAAATTCACATTGGAACCACCATCGACTTGTATCCTTGGAATTAAAATGCCATCGATTGATACATCGATTGTTGGTGCTCTCGGATCTGGGTTTAAGCTAACTTCATGAATTTCTTTAGTGCGGAATCTTCATCGTATTAGCACTAAATTCAATATAGATCGACATTCTAATGCTACAGCCAAAAGTTGCTTCATTGTAATTCAAGGCTGAATAACATCCAAATCCTTCAGAATGTCGTAGGATTCCATATTGAGAGTAATTTCCAATGTTCTTTTGCATTTCATTGCTTTTGATTTTACTCCGTGATGTAAGATACTCTTCCACCCTAGACTGTCAATGACTCAAAAATATAGACTCAAGATCTAACAAGAAGTTTAAAAAGAATTAGCAAGAACTAGATTAATTAGATGAGAACAACACTAGAGAGGTGAGCTAGAGCTCCAAGAGATGTATTGTCGAGACTGAAGAACTCTTCAGCCTCGATTCCAATATATACTTCTATTTAGGAAGCTTCTCAAGTAACTTCTACCAACTAGGAAGCTTCTAGAAGGTTCCAGAGACTTGTTTTTAGAAGGTTCTAGAAACTTATATCTAGAAGGTTCTAAGGACTATGTCTCTAATATCTTTTGCCAACTAAGAAGCTTCTAGAAGGTTCCAGAGACTTGCTTCTAGAAGGTTTTAGAAACTTGTTTGTAGAAGGTTCTAGAAACTTCTCTCTAGAAGATTCTAAAGATTATGTCCCTAATATCATCCCCTCCTTTAGCTTCGAGGTCTTTGAGAAGCAATGTTATTGTTAATCAGTACCAACGTAAGAAAATGAAGATCTGTCGCATAACGTCTGCTATGAACTCCAACTGTTGTTCACGAGGCAAGTGGTTCATCGACCCTTGAAGCCCACGGTAGTGGCCCACTCCTTCAACTTCTGACCAAGCATGAACTTCCGTATCCTCATTATGAAATTGTCCAGCAAACACGCCTTTTGGCTGACCATCGTAAGCAGGCTCGGACTCAAATAAAATCACCAGTGATTGGTTACTCGGTATCCTCCGTCGTCGTCATGGTGTAGGCAGTTCTTTATCTTGGGGTCGCCTTTGTGAGCTAGTCAGTTGAGATAATCTGACTAGCATAGTATCTATCTCTTGGCTATCCATATCAGAAGACCAAACTATGGCTATTGAAAAAATTCTATTTTATCTTGGAAAAAATAACTACATCAACTACGAATTTTGGTAGTGCTCTCTCCCTTTCTTATATTCGTGGATGAGCAAGCTTCAGAAGGAAGCTATCGTCGAACCGGCTTAGGTTTATGAGGATGTTGTTGATGAAACTCCTGTACCTTTTGTGGCACATTGGTGAGATTTTTAGTTGGCTTCCACGTTCGCTCATTAATGTCGTAGCCGCACCAATGAACAAGATACTCCAACTTGCCCCACCTTCGTCGTGAATCCAGTACCTTTTCACCCTCGTATTTCTCATGGTTCTCAATCTCAATACTAGGTGGCAATTTTATAATATCTTCTAAAATAACTTTTTAAAAGCTTTTTAGATATTATTTTGACTTTATATGTATTTATAGATGTGTCACGAATTTAGAATACTGATTGGAAATAAGAAGCTCAAGAAGAATTGGCAAGAATTAGATTAATGAGATGAATACAAGAACAACACTAGAGAGGTGAGCTAGAGCTCGAAGAGGTGTATTGTCGAGAGTGAGGATCTCCTCAGTTCTAGCTCCTATATATACTACCAGCTAGGAAGCTTCTCAAGTAGCTTCCACAAACTAGGAAGCTTTTCAAGCAACTTCAACGAGTTAGGAAGCTTCTCAAGCAGCTTCTACAATCTATAAAACTTCTCAAGGAGCTTCCATGAGTTAAGAGGGTTCTCAAGCAGCTTCCATTAACTACAAAGGTTTTCTAGAATCTTCTAAAATCTTCTACAACTTCCTAGTGTATGTCCTTAACATCACTCCTCTCTTTAGCTTTGAGGTCTTTGAGAAGCACTCCTATTGCAAGTTAGTACCAATGTAAGAAGTTGAAAATTTATCGCATAGTATCTGTAATATACTCCAATTGTTGTTTGAGTGAGAAATAGTTCATTGATCCTTGTAACCAATGATAGTATCCTACGCCTTTGATTTTTGACCAGGCATGAACTTTCGTGTCTTCATTGTAAAAATGCCTTACAAATATTCCTTTGGAAAGATCATCCTAGGTAGGGTCTACCTCAAACACAATCATTAGCGACTTGTTACTATGTATCTTTTATCGTCTTTGTAGTACAGGTAATTCTTCATCTCGGGGTCATTTTTGTGAGATATTCGGTTGACAAGACATAACCGATATGGTATCTATGTCTTATCTATTCATATCACACCAAAAAATATAAGCACTAAACATAGAAGAATGGGCTAAAGTTACAGATTTATAGTCTCTAACTATGTCTTTTAGAGGTTCCTTCTCTCCTTTCTTTGTAAGGTCGAGGATTAAGAGGCTTCAAGGAGAAGGAACTTCATTGTAAAACTTTCATCGAAAGGGCTTAGGTTTCTGAGGATAGTGCGAGTGAAACTCATGTACCTTTTGCGATGCATTGATAAGATTTTTCATTGGTTCCCATGTATGCTCATTGATATCATAGCCGCTCTAATGCACTATGTACTCCAATTTTTCTACTTACATCGTAAATCTAGTATCTTTTTTACCTCGTATTCCTTGTGGTTCTCAAATTCAATACTAGGTGGCGGACATTGTACTTTTCCAGAAAAATCTGACTCTCGATAAGGTTTCAACAAAGAAACATGAAAGAGTAAGTGTATCTTCATAGAAGCCGGTAATCCCAAATGGTATGCAATTGGATTGATTTACTTCTGGATGACAAATGGTCCCAATCTCCAGTAGTCCAATTTATGATAGGGCTGCTTGGTTTTGATATTCCGTCGAAGCAGCCATACTTTATCTCTAATTTTGAAAGTAGGTGCCTGATTCTGAAATTTGACTATGAACGCCTTGTAAGCTTCTTGGGCGGTTTGCAATTAAAGCTTCAACATAGTTTGAAGCTCCGATAGTTGTTTTGCAAATCCTTTAGTTGCCGAATTGTTATTGGTTGATGGTCTCAACAAATCAAGCTTCGGATAATATCTATAGTTGAAAAAGAATGGTGTTTGTTGAGTCGACGCATGAAGGGTGTTATTGTATGAAAAATCAGCTAATGATAGATATGCAGTCCAATCATCTTGCTGATAGTTGATGCTGCATCGTAAATACTGCTCCAAAGTTTGATTCAACCATTTCATTTAGCCGTCAGTTTGAGGATGGAAAGCCAAAGAAAGCTTGATATCTACCTTCAATATCTCAAAGAGAGATCTCCACAACTTTGATACGAATTGGATTCCTCAATCCGACACGATATCATCTAATAAACCATAATATTGATATACACTATCAAGAAAGAGCCTTGATGTATCTTTGCTTATCGATGTTTTCTTGCACGGAACAAAGTGTGCCATCTTTGTAAGCCGATCTACCACAACAAGGATGCTCTCAAATGAATTCGATGGCGGCAAGTTTATAATGAAGTCCATGGAAACTGAAGATCATGGTCGACGTGGAATAGGCAATGGCTAAAAACGACCATAAGGAGGATGCCGAGGGTTCTTGGATCTTAAACAAATGTCACAAGAGAGGACAAAATCCTTGACATCCTTCTACATTTGGGGCTAAGAAAGCATTGTACATCTCTAATCATTTTTGGGACTTCCCATGATACAATTGCTTCCACCTTCTTAGGGTCCATCTTCAAACCTTCCGTAGTTGCAATGAATCCCAAAAATTCCATCTCAGTTTTGTTAAACAAGCACTTCTCCAATTTGGCGTAAAATCCTTGCTTGCAAAGTTTTTCAAGGACCAGATAAATGTATTTTTCATGCTCTTCTAATTTTTTGGAAAATATCTAAGTATCATCTAGATAGATAACAACAAAATCGTCAAGGTGCTCCTGAAAGATATCATTCATCATATGTTGAAAGATCACCGGAGCATTGATAAGACTGAAAGGCATGACATTATATTCAAAATGGCCATACCTTGTACAGAAAGCTGTCTTCCATTTGTCTCCTTCCTTGATTCGTACAAGGTTGTAAGCTCCTCTTAGATCAATCTTTATAAAGATCTTTGCATGCCCAAGTTGCTCTAGAAGACTGGATATCAAGGTTAATGGATAATGATTCTTCTTTGTCACCTTGTTGAAACCTCAATAATCCACACACATTCATGGCGAGCCATCTTTCTTCTTCACAAATAAGTTTGGTGCCCCAACTAGCGACTTTGAATGACAAAAGAAGTTCTTGGCTAGATTCTTATCAATATACTTTCACAACTCCGCTAACACCATCTCCGAAAAATTATAGATTGGACCAAAAAGTGATTGTGCTTCTTCTTATAAGTCTATGACACAATCATATTATGGATGCTCCGGTAGCATGTTGACATTCTTCTTTTGAAACACGTCTTTAAAATCCATATATTGCTCCAAAATACTTGTTGTCAAAATCTTCTCTCCGCTAGTTGGAGTCGCATAAATGACAAACGGTGTACCTTCTTGGGACGATGTTAGAAATGTTCTTGCTCCAATAAATAAAGATTTTTGATTCAAGATTTTCTAATAGGCTTACTCTCAGGATGTTTTATAGAAAATGTCATCTTTTGTAACCTCCAATCTACGGATGGATTATGCATTTCTAACCAAGAAAAACCAAGAATAATAGGGTTTGATGGGATTCTAATAATATTAAAAATAAAATAATTGCTATGGTCTTTAAACGTCACCTCTATAGGTTCTGATTCATGGATGATACTACTAGATAATAAAAGTCATCCATCTATTACTTCTATGTGAACGGGTTTATATTTTTATACTAGAAGTATCTCATGATGCTTAGTAAATTCTTCATCTAAATAATAAGGAGATGCTCTTGAATCTAATAACGCTAAGGTTTTTAGTTTTTGAGGGCCAAAAGATAGAAGAATGGTAAAGCAATGAGTACGCTGAGAAAAAAGAAAGGAACTTCATAGTTATTGTGGTAATGAATTGTCCAGCCGCACAGTCCCTATTATGACTGGGAATCTTCATTTTTCTGAACAAATACACCTCTGGTCAAGTTGAGCCTTCTTTTTCTTCTAAAGTGGTTTATTGCTAAAGATCAAGTAAGGCCTTAATCTTCACCATCTTCTATTTAACCTCAATTTCATCAAAGTGCAACCTTGATGAACCGATAGGCCTCAAATGCCAAAGACAAATTCTGCTACTTTCGGCAATCGGAGTTGCTCTATTCATTGAAGAGACTGAACAAGAAAATAAAATAGCTAGGGGTCAAAGAGAAGATCTAATCCCTAGCTACCTTCCAATAAGATATGACCCTCATGCAAGCTATGCACAAAATCCTATGAAAGATTCAAGATATGGTCAATATGCATATCCATAGGTACCACAGCTTAATTTTGTGCAACCTTTGGCTTCAAGAGAACCTCCTCTTTTAGCACCTACTACTTATAATCTTGTAGTAACTTTGGAGAGATTAGATATTGACAAGGCTGGAAAAACACGAGAAGATAGAATGCTTAAGGCCATAGAAACTTTGGAAGAATAGATTTCATGCTTGATGAAGGATGGAGGAAGGGCTCTATTATTTCAATATGAATCAGGAGCTCATACAACATTATTATAGTATCCAAGTTGTAGACAACAAGGTCATTCAATACAAAATTGTCCCTATGCTCGACAATTTCAAGATGTAATGTAAGCTAGTTAATTACTACCACCTTATAGGCCTCTACATCTTCACCAAGGCAAAGAGGCTTCTCAACTACAAAAACAAAGATATCCACTATGTAGAACATGTGGAAAATTCCGTATTCTTGATACATGGTAGATAGAAAATAGAATTAAGTATTCTACTTATAGAGGAATTCATCTATTAGACCGATGCACAAGACTTAATAAAGTCATTCCATTGCAACCACCAACGGGAGATTATGTAAGACAAGCGGTAGAAAATTTGTAGGGTATAAGGCAATTGGGGCCTGAATTACAACCAAAAAGACCACCTAATCTATATTATGATAGAAAGAGTGATAAACAAACACATCATCTACCAATGGCTGTTCAAACTTTACAAGGTGTGGTTCCTTTATCACATAGACAAAACTCTCAAGATAATTGTTATATGGAGCCTCAAAAATTACCAATACAAGATACCAATTTGATATCTGCAGTACCAATTGAGAACTTATTATCCAAGTTGCACTTACCAACTTTGGTGGTTATACAAGGAGGTGCTAGAACTACTCCCTTAGGACCGAGGGAAGAAGAAGTGGAAGACGTGAAATCCCCATCTTCATCAGAAGAATCACTTCAGTTCCAAGAATTGAATAAGACCGCTAAAGAAACAACAAAAGAGGTGCAATTTGAAGATACATATTAGATGGAGCTATTTGATCATGATGAATTTCAATTTGTAAATAACAATGATTTCAAAGCATCCTTCTTATCAAAGACTAAAGCTAAGAAATCCAAGGTGAACAATCCAGCAGACCTTTATGATTTGTGGAAAGACCTAGCTTGTATAAAGGTAAATATATCTTTTGGGTAATTCATCTAACTAATGCCTTTATTGCAAAAACAATTAAAAGAAGTTGCTACAATACCAAGGCAATTTAAGAAGTTTGGAGAATCTTGAAGGATTGAAGAAGAAGAGTTGGATTGGCTTAATTCAAAAGAAAATTATGATACAGTTGAAATAGAAGTGGAGATTGCAGATAAATTCATATCAAGTACTATTGTAGATGATGGTAGTAACGTCAATATCATGCTCCTATCCACAATGTTGAAGTTGAGACTCCAAGTCACACACCGTTCTATTTTCAATTTGAAGACCGCAGACTAAGGAAGTTGCAAGCCACTGGGTATGATTAAATACTTAAGGGTATGATTAAGAACTTAAGAATTAGGACCGGTGGAGTTGATTATATCTTCAATTTTGAAGTAATGAAGATGAAAGAAGAAGAAGGCAGTTATCCACTATTATTAGGCTGGAGGTTTTTGATAAAATGTGGAGGCATTGACAAAAAGACCATACTTTATTTACGGAAGTCAAGAAAATAGAACAACCATATTAATTAAGCCTGTATTCTTCATAAAGAGAGGTGAAGAAATGGTAGTAAGACAAAAAGGCTCTAGATCTTTGTTGGTAGGATCTTCCACAGACCTAGGATCTATTAAGTGCATTGGACCGGATTTATATGATTATGAAGATGATGGAACTTTTGCACAATAGTTGGAAGAGAATCCCTATTTGGAAGAAGAATAATCAGTATACTTTTTAGAAGCAATACCAATCATAGAAGAGTCCTCAGATTCTTTTTGTTGGAATATGGCTACATTGGTTGAGGAGGTGGAAGAAAAAGAAGCCCTCCGATTTGAAATAGATGATACACAATTAGAAGAGTTTAAAGCTTTAATGCAAGATGAAGACATTCAACTCCCTTTGAACTTCAAAAAGACTTCAAGTGGCATCCAAGTAGGCCATACTCTCTCAATCTATTCTTCGATATCGAAGGATTGGTACCATGGATCTACAAACCATGTGCATGTATGTTCTTCTGATTGGCAAGAGATAGATATGGCACTAAAGAGAAAAGAGCCCAAATTAATTAAGATTGGCTCTCATTTAACACATGAAGAGGTATGTAGAATAGATATTAATTCGTTTTTGAAAGATATTGATAAAATATATTAATAGTCCATATAATAGGAAATTCAAGAGGACGGATGAGTGATTTAAGTCATAAAAGCAATTAATTACAGAATTACGATTAGAATCTGGAGAATCAAGGAAAAGGATATAGGAGTTGTAGAGGTTAATTAAGGTGCCAGATTGTAATAGTCATGAGCCGAAGGCCATCGTTGTGATAGTGTGAACCGGGGTAAGCTTTGTGCTACCTCTTTTCTTTTGTTTGTTATTTTCTTTGAATAAGAGGATTGAGAGTTTTTGAATATTGTGAAGTGAATTATGGAATGGAAATGTGATTGGTATTATTTGAGAAGAAGAAAGATTGAATGCTGAAATTTGATTGTAGTTCAGTAGAGAGAATGAGTATGTGTTTGTGTGAAACACCGTAATGTGAATGGCAGTTCTATGTGAAGAATTCCAGTGATTGGAATGAAGGTAACTGTGTGTTGAAACCTATGAGGGCGCAGTATTACAGTTGGAGATTATGAAGGTGAATATATTAGTGGAAATAGTAGTTATTGGTATGACTGAATTGCTGTAAGGAAGAGACCGATAAGGTGAAGGAAGAGATTATAGTTTCTTTGTGTAATTAGATATTAGAAATAGAGACGATACATTCAAGAGGTAATTGATTGTGTGACCCTAATGTGAACACTATTGTACTGTAAATGCTTACAGTATGTAAAAATTAGTTAAAACATATTATATGTTGATAAATCTAAATGTATGTTAGAGTGGCTAGTAGATTAAATTAAAAGGAGTTGGAATAAGAAACTTTACATTGTTCTTTATTTCTTTTGATTTTGACATTAATATATATATATATATATATATATATATAGGACCTTAATGTTTAGTATAAAACCTTAGGAAAAGGTAGAAACCTAAGGATGAAAATCTAAACTAGTAGGAAGCTAATTGGCAGGGATGAAAGCAAGGCATGGTCGCATGAAGGCAAGGAATGGGGGACTTCATTCCTATTGGTCGAATACCATGCCCAATGGGCTTTAAAGAGGCTGCCTGTAATTTTAAGAAGGGTTTTGGCGACTTTAAAGGAGGCATTCGGAGATTAGAAGCTAGGTTTGTAAATTTTAGGATTTGAAGAACAATTTGTGTACAAAATTAGAGGATTTGGACTTAGGATGAAAACGTTATAACCGTTTGAAGTTAAGGTGTTTATTTAAGACATACTATTATTCTTTTGAAAGTACGAGGAGTTTTATAGTAGCTTTTGAAGATCGGAAGGTGCGACTGGAACGGCGATTTCAAGGCCTACATCTTGCATATAAGAATTATTACTTTTGGAGTCCATATCAAAGAATTATAAGGAGTTGAAAGCGACACTTCCAAATCAAAAGTAGTAAGTAAGAAGGTTTTTTTTGTAGTAATGGTTGGAGCCATAACTTGAGTTTTTGAAAGAATTTTTGGCTCAAAATTTTTAGAAAATGTAAAACTTTGTGTTAAAAAGCTATACATATAAATTTCGTAGCATTTGAGCTTATATTTTGTGAGATATGAAGAAAATTGCGTGTGGATGTATAAAGACAAGGGTTTGAAGCGATTGTTAGGGATTTCAAGATATCTCAAGATCTGCAATGAATTAGCGGTTGAAAACTGTTGTAAAAATTAATAAGAATACATCAGTACCTCATGTAAAATTTGAATTTGTTTCGACGGTCAGATTAAGAGATATGAGGTGTTGAAGTTTGGAAAAATTTCCACATAAGAATAAACAAGGATTTAGAAGATTTTATCATATTTTGGAAGTTGTGGGTTACTTGAGGATTGTGTATCTAGTGTAATTACTCAAAAAGAGAAAAATTATATATAAACTTAGGGCTTCCCTTATTTTCAAGCTTGATTGAATAATTAGTGACAACCAGAAGCCAAACATTTTTTTGAACCAAACTCTCTCTACCCCAACAACGCTTAAGCAACTAGTTATTTCCCGTGTTCGAATCCTCTTATATGGGTTTATTCTGGGAAGTTTCTTCCAAAATAAGTAAAACAAGCAATCACATTTTGGCGCCACTGCCAAGGAGTGATAATAGCTTTGAGTGTTAGGAATTAATTGGCAAATGTGTATTAAAATTGGCAATAGAAGGCGATTTCAATAGTGTTTGAAGCAAGATTATGGTTAATAAGAACGAGAGCATTGCATCGAGAAAAATAAATCAATTGAGAAAAAGACAGGGAAGAGCGCAAGGAAGGAAATTGCTTAGAGATGAGCAAGAACGTAATCTTAAAAGGAAGCATCGACAGAATTAGATTAAACCATGGTTGCAAGCTTATCGATGCATCCAAACATATCAAGAATTGGACAGACAGGTAATTCTGCAGTCGTATGTACCGTTAGAAAAATTGCCAAGAACACTTGTGGGAAATTTTATTAACATTCCAGTGGAAATCTTGAGGCCGTTAACTGAAAGAAAAAGAGGCGTAGAAGAATTTGGTACTCTATTGGATATTTTTCTAGTAGGGGGTACTGCTGAAACGAGCAATAGTGGCTCTTTAGATTGGCAAAAATTGGTCGCCAATAAAGATAACTATATTGTATTTCAAAATCCGATGTTTTTACCTGCAGATCAATCAATAAAACTAATTACGGAAAATAACAATAAATCAAGGAATAATAAGAGCTTAGAAATTAGAATAAAAAAAAGCAGAGATTATTTTAAAATGGAGTTTAGCGAAACAAGAAATTCAATGGTGTTAGGAGGACCAGCCATTTCGATTGCAGTACAAATTGGT
Source organism: Physcomitrium patens (assembly GCF_059467195.1). Lineage (NCBI taxonomy): Eukaryota > Viridiplantae > Streptophyta > Bryopsida > Funariales > Funariaceae > Physcomitrium > Physcomitrium patens. The sequence goes on from NC_143410.1 coordinate 2,167,660, forward strand.
GCAGTAGGTGATCGTACGACTAGTATCACGCTACTACCTACTGTTCGGAGATTTTTGGATGTAAATCTTGATCAACATTTGTCTCAATTTCTTACAACATGTATAGCTAATAATGGCAGAACTGAAGATATTTGGTTGCGATGGCTGCCAGCGACCTTAAAAGATACGATGTTTGAATGGTACAACCGCCAATCAGTGGATCAATTTTTGAATTGGGAAGCATTGAAGAATACATTTTTATCTCAATTTTGGCCAATTGGTTTTGATGACCGCCTTCGAGAGAGGTTAATGAACAACAAAATGATCCTAGGGAGGCGATGGAATCGTACTATGGCCGAGTGGTTGATATACTCAGTAAGTGGCCGAATGGTTGATATACTCAGTAAGTGGCCGAATCACCAAATGCTAGAGGTATTTATCTTACCCATATTAATCAATAGTTTGCACCCACAAGAGCTAAAAATGTTTGTAAAGGAAGCTCAAACTGTTATGGTGGCTGCATCCCTTAATAGAGCCAAGGTTTGGGAGGAATGCCATTATGATCAGTTTTTAAGTCCGGGAGCCACAATGATTTTAGTTCAAGGTAGATATCAAAATCTGACTTGGAATGAATCAGTGGGTAGTTATCCATGGATGTTAGAAACATGGGCCAATTCCAATACCAATATTCAGGGGCTAGTTAATGTCACCCCATTTCAAGCTATACCACCGAACGTGACAACAGCATATGCTCCATATTTTTCGTTGTCGTGTTGTAACACGAGTATACCGTGAAAATATAAAGAAAGGGGACTTTTATTAATGTTCAGTTACCTAGAATATTAGGAGCAACGACCAACTCCAGTGCAAATACTGAGTGGCCAGGTTCAGTCACCCCGTTACAGTTAGCCAAGACATACTGAAATGCTCCGTTCGATTCCAATAACGGGAGTCAGCAAGAAGGGAAAGGACCAATTCACGCGACGGGTGAGCTTGGTTCGAAGAGCCAATTGGATCCAATTTTGAGAATCCAATCCGAATCTTAATACTGGGCTCTTATCCAATATGAGACCTGAATTGGCCGGGCAACCCAATGCAGTCTAATTACGGGAAAATCTAGGTCTTACTACGGACCTTAGCCAATCTGATGCGAAGACCAATTGGACCCAATTACGTAAACATCCAAATTACTACTGGCATCTTACCCAATATGAGACCTTAATTGGTTGGGCGATTCAATGTAGACCCGAGTACGGGGTTTCGATTCTGTTTCAGGCTGTCCTATTCTCTGTGCCATTTCAAGGAACGTTGTTTTCGGTAAATAGATCTCTTAAAGGTAAAAATAGAGGAGAAAGCTTTGATGGCGAGAGCCAATTTCGGATCTAAGCTCTGACGGTGGGAGCCAATTCCGGATCCAAGACGAAAGATTGAAGAAATTTAGAGGATAAGGTTAGGGGGAGATTAAGTTTTAGAGAGGTTTTTTTTTTTCAGATCAGAGGAAGGGGGGTTTTTGGATCGAAGAGCTAGCTTCAAGTTTTTTTCAAGCTTACTAGTTCGGTTTTTATTGGAGGTTTTTGAAGATTAAGGGGATTGGAGAGGAGCTTCATGCTTCGGGTCGGGGAAGAAAAGACGGAGAATTGGATTTTTCTTCTTCATAGAGTTTTGGGAAGACTAAGGCAATCGTTGCTGAAGTCAGTGTTGTAATGGTGAATCGAGATTTTTAATGAAGTGGGTGTGATCACTCCTAACTGTTTGTAAAATCGAGTTACGTCTGTGATTGAAGGATTAAAAGGGTGTCTATAGGATTGAGTATGTGGAGTGAAAAAAATTTATTGAGTTAATCTAACAAAACAGTCAGTGGATACAAGATTGTAAGTACAAAGCTGTATCGGAGATTAGCAGATTGGATTGTTCGTGGTTCTCTGTTATGTCTAGAGACCTACCGGCTAGGACAAAAGGGACTTTGACAAGCATCCGTATAGATTTACATATCCGAGAGGCATCCGTATAGATTTACGGTGTATTCTTGCAGTCGTTTATATTCCAGCAGTCAAAAACTGATAGACTGCTTGATTATTGGCAAATCTCCATACTACCTTCAACAGCCAGATGCCATGCACGTTCTCGAGCAAGAAAGCACGTAATACGACACCGTATCAACAACAAGCGTTAACTACGGCAGAGATACCAATAATGTTAGGCCTAAAAGATTCCAATGAAATCTTGTTATTGAATTTGATGAAGAGAATGGAGGAAATGGCCGTCAAGATGGTCAAAGATAAGGAGAAGAGGCAAAAGTCTACCAATACTAGGACCAATGTATGGTGCGGTAATTGTAAGGGCCACGGTCATTCTGTAAAAGAATGCTCCTTACCCTCACAAATAATGGATCAATGTACATTTTCTCAAGGAAAGCACCTAACAGCAAATTGTTGGAATTGGTAAAGACAACAACAATAATTTAGTAATCAAACCATGTTCTCACCAATCCAGTGAGACATCAATCAAGTACAAATATGAAATACGTTTGGATGGAATGGAAATCGATTCAATCGATAAAATCGAGCATTCAATAACTTTCAAAGTTCCAATTTTAATCAAGGGTCTGTATCGAACCCACAGAACTATAGTAAGAAGTAGCAGAGGTATCAGCCATATGTTCCACCGATGTCATTAAACCAAGTTCTCTCAATACCAACGGTGTTGGGATAGAGAGGTTTTGCCTCAAAAAAGCGTTGGGCTTCTGGCTGTCACTAATTGCTCAATCAAGCTTAAAATAAGGAAACCCTAATTTTATATATATATAAGTTCTCCTTTTGGGACAATTACACCAAATACTAGCCGCAAATTCGTCGCGGATCTTGAGATGTCTTCAAAACCCTAATAGTCGCTTCAAACCCTAATCTTTATATACCCACGTGCAATTTTCTTCATATCTCACAAACCATAAGTCCAAATGCCACGAAACTTATATAAATAGCTTTTTAATACAAATGTTTACATTTTCGCAAAGTTTGAGCCAAAATTTCGTTCGAAGACTCAAGTTATGGCTCCTAACACTTCTTTGAACAAAACCGTTCACTTACTGCCATTGATTTGAATGCGCTGTCTTTAACTCCCTATAACTCCTTTACACAAACTCCAAATGCAAAATTTCCTTCGCAAAAGATGTATGTCTTAAAGTTGCCCTTTCAGCCGCACCTTCCGATCTCCAAAAGCTTCCGTAAGACTCCTCTTAAACTCAAAAGAGTAACAGTAGGTCTCAAATTGACACCTTAACTTCAAACGGCTATAACTTATTCACCCTAACTCCAAACCCTATAAAATTTTCTCAAAAATTGTATCCAAAACCCTAAAATTTACAACCCTTGCCTCTGATTTCCTAATGGCTTCTTTGAAGTCGCCGAAACCCTTATCAAGGTCGCGGGTACAATTATTGGGCATGGATTTCGACCAATGGGGATGAAGATCCTTATTTCTACCTTCATCCAACCATGCCTTGGTTTCATCCCTCCCAATTAACCTCCTATTAGTTTAAATCTTCATCTTTAGGCCCCTATCTTCTCTCAAGGCTTCATACTTAACATTAAGGTTCTATAACTTTTATATACTATAATCAAACTAAATAAAAAAAACAAAATAAAGTTTTTTTTTTTTTTTTATCAACTCTTTTTAATTTAATCTATTAATAACTTTAACACACATTTAGATTTATTAACATATAATGTGTTTTAATTAATTTTTACATACTGTAAGCATTTACAGTATGACAACGGGACAACCAAGATCATTTTCTAACCCTACATGGAACAAGCCTAGTAGATATATACCGATGGAGGCACCCAATATGCCTAATGGGGGTGGAAGAAGACCACTTCGTTGTTTCCATTGCAGATAGATTGATCATTATGCCAATGAATGTCCTAATCCAAGGGCCGGTGATGACTTTGCTCCAATATGTAGAAATTGTAAGCAGTCTGGTCACACTTATCAATAGTGTAATGAGCCCTTTAATTATAATAACCGAGACTAGCAAATGCAAACAAGCCAACCGGCGGAAGAGAAAAGCCTTGTTCAACGAGACACCAGTACATCATATCGAGTTGGTGAACGCAGTGCTTACCAAAAGCCAACAAAAAGATAAGAATCTAATTCAGGACATGGATGAACAAATCGCAAGAGAGCAAGTAACGCCGTCCATGGGACTAAATGAACCAATATCAGTATTGGAACGTATCCCAATATTGAGACTGCAACAGACTGAGGAACCTAATTTGGTTCCACGTACCAATTAGTCGCGACCATCCAATCCAGGTCCTGTTATGGGCTTCGTACCTAGTATGAGACCTGACTTAGTGGCACAACTCAATGAGGTCCCAATTACGGAGGCTTCGGTTCCGTTCCAAGCAATTTTGATCTCTATGCAGTTCCAAGAAACGTCCTATCCGTTGAAAGATCCTCTGGGGGGTGGAAATTCCAAAGAAGCCCCGCCAGTTTTTTTCTAATTTCAAGTCCATGTTAGGGACATAATCCTTAAAACCTTCTAGAGACAATTTTCTAGAACCTTCTAGAAGCTTTCTAGTTGATAGGAGTTGGTTGAGAAGCTTCCTAAATAGGAGTATATATTAGAATCGAGGCTAAAGAGTTCTTGGAGCTCTAGCTCATCTCTTGGAGCTCTAGCTCATCTCTTCTTTGTTGTTCACATCTGATTAATTTAGTTCTTGTCAGTTCTTTTTAAACTTCTTATTAGTTCTCGAGTCTGTATTTCTGTGTCCATGACAGTTTGTCGAGACTACACTCACCTCAGATATCAAAGCTAGTTTTTCTTTATTAGAGTGTGGATTACTCCTCTGTTTGGAAGTGTACTAGCATTTTAGAAGTTGCGGATTATTCTCCTCAAAATTGATACTTCTTTTGTTAGAATATTGGAGTCTTTTTCTTCTTGGAAAGAGTGGATTACTCCTTCTCTTGAAGCTCTTAAGGCATTTTTGAGGTTGCGGAGTACCGTCCTCTAAACCAATATTATCTTCTTGTAGAGTCATTTTTGTCCTTCTCTTAGAATGGCCGGGGGCCAAGACATTAGTATGACGGAAAGTTCGGAGTTCAAGTTAGAAGCTATCATGAATGCCCTCTCTACGTTATCGCAAAGAACTGCAGAGATTGAAGGAGTCGTGGCAAGGCTTCATAATGATGGAGCATTTGGGATGGTACAATCTAAGTTGCACCAGCCTCAAACTACTGCACTTGGAGAAGCAACTTTGCCTCAGGTTCGACAAGCACCGCTGATTCTACAACATAAAGAGCCCCGAGTTAGCCTTCCGGACAAGTTCGATGGTATGCATTCTAAGTTTCAATGATTCATCAATTAAATCAGGTTGATAACAGTTTTAGAGCTCGAACGCTATCCAACGGAGGAGTCATGTGTTGGGCTTGGTAGAACCTTATTTACAGAACAAGCTCTATCATGGTTTGCTCCTTTGTTTGAGAAATGATCGTCCATACTAAATAACTTTGAGACCTTTTTGGAGGCATTTGCGGAAGCATTTGGTGAACACGACAAGGTTTGATGGGCTATAACAAAAATCCTGTCACTATGACAAGGGATGCGCTCTACATCAGTCTATGCATCGGACTTCAGGCAATTAACATGCGACATCAATTGGGATGAAGAAGCGTTGATGAGTCAATTCTATTGGGATTTAAGGGACGATGTGAAGGATTTGCTGTTAACTCTTCCTGATTCACAAACGCTCAACGAAGCTATTAGCCAAGCTGTGAAGTGTGATAACTGCCTATTCTAACGCTGCCAAGACAAACGTTTAAGACAACATACAGTTCGCCACACCCCAACTATGTCAGCAAGCAATGTGAATTCACATTCAGAGGTAGAAGACATGTAAATTGATGCGGTACATGTCAAATTTCTTACTCTAGAAGAAAAAAAGCGACGTATGGAGGAAGATCTATGCTTGTATTGTGGTGAAGAAGGCCACAAAGTTGGAAACTGTCCCAAGAAGCAAAATCGACGTATTGTCAAGACTAGAGGTGTGTTTACTCAAGAAAATGAGGATACCTAGCCACAATAGGAACCGTGCAGCTGGGCAGTAAAATATTGCAACAACAACCAGGTTCTTTTCTTTCCGCTCAACCTGCCCTTTGTTTTAGAATCCTTTTGTTTATTGGCCCTCAGAAACTAAGAACTTTAGCATTATTAGATTCAGGAGCATCTGCTTATTTCTTAGATGAAGAATTTGCAAAGCATCATAAGATCCGTTTAGTATAGAAATCCAAACCTGTTCACGTTGAGGTCATAGATGGGCGACCTTTATTGTCTGGTAGTGTCACCCATGAATCAGAAAATATTGAAGTGACGTTTAAGGGCCATAGTAGTCATATTATTTTCAATATTATTAGAATTCCATCAAATCCTATTATTCTTGGTCTTTCCTGGTTGGAAAAGCATAACCCATCCATAGATTGGAAGTTGTGAAAGATGACCTTTCCCACAAAACCACCCAAAAGCAAGTCTAGTAAAAAACCCCGAATAGAGAAATCCTTATTTATAGGAGCAAGAGCATTTCTAAGATCATCCAAGAAAGGCACACCATTTGTCATTTATGCGGCTCCAACTACTGGTGAGAAGATCTCGACAACAAGTATACCGGAGCAATATAAGGATTTTAAAGACATGTTTCAAGTTGTGGTGAACCTATAGCATCGGCATCTTCTTCAATCGATTGACTCTTGTTGTCCGATATAAATTCAGATTTTGGCAATTGAAATTCTCCATGATATTATACCAGATACATCTATAGAATAATCTGGTCGTAGCCTTTTCCAATTGTCAATGTGCCACAGCTCCAATCGTTCTTAGCTTTGGCTTGATAAAGCCAAGGTCAGCTCAATAGAATAGGATACAATAACGTAGAACTCAATAATCGAAATATAATATAATCGATTTTGTATGTCAATCCCACGATTACAGTGGCAATATTTCATAAGATTTCCATTGGCTTTATCCGACTATGATCTGCCAAATACAAGATCAATGTCGTAGATAGCAATTGCATTAGATCCAAATCCTCCATTGTATCCGTGTTCATTAAATTCACACTGGAACCACCATCGACTTGTATCCTTGGAATTAAAATGCCATCGATTGATACATCGATTGTTGGTGCTCTCGAATCTAGGTTCAAGCTAACTTCATGAATTTCTTTAGTGCGGAATCTTCGTAGTATTAGCACTAAATTCAATGTAGATCGACATTCCAATGCTACAGCCAAAAGTTGCTTCATTGTAATTCAAGGCTGAATAACATCCAAATCCTTCAGAATGTCGTAGGATTTCATATTGAGAGTAATTTCCAATGTTCTTTTGCGTTTCATTGCTTTTGATTTTACTCCGTGATGTAAGATAGTCTTTTGCCCTAGACTGTCAATGACACAAAAATACAGACTCAAGATCTAACAAGAAGTTTAAAAAGAATTGGCAAGAACTAGATTAATTAGATGAGAACACCACCAGAGAGGTGAGCTAGAGCTCCAAGAGATGTATTGTCGAGACTGAAGAACTCTTCAGCTTCGATTCCAATATATACTTCTATTTAGGAAGCTTCTCAAGTAACTTCTACCAACTAAGAAGCTTCTAGAAGGTTCCAGAGACTTGCTTCTAGAAGGTTCTAGAAACTTGTTTGTAGAAGGTTCTAGAAACTTCTTTCTAGAAGATTCTAAAGATTATGTCCTTAATATCACCCCCTCTTTTAGGTTTGAGATCTTTGAGAAGCAATGTTGTTGTTAATCAGTACCAACGTAAGAAAATGAAGATCTGTCGCATAACGTCTGCTATGAATTCCAACTGTTGTTCACGAGGCAAGGGGTTCATCGACCCTTGAAGCCCAAGGTAGTGGCCCACTCCTTCAACTTCTGACCAAGCATGAACTTCCGTATCCTCATTATGAAATTGTCCAGCAAACACGCCTTTAGCTGACCATCGTAAGCAGGCTCGGACTCAAATAAAATCACCAGTGATTGGTTACTCGGTATCCTCCGTCGTCGTCATGGTGTAGGCAGTTCTTTATCTTGGGGTCGCCTTCGTGAGCTAGTCAGTTGAGATAATCTGACTAGCATAGTATCTATCTCTTGGCTATCCATATCAGAAGACCAAACTATGGCTATTGAAATAGTTCTATTTTATCTTAGAAAAAATAACTACATCAACTACAAATTTTGGAAGTGCCCTCTCCCTTTCTTATATTCGTGGATGAGCAAGCTTCAAAAGGAAGCTATCGTCGAACCGGCTTAGGTTTATGAGGATGTTGTTGATGAAACTCCTGTACCTTTTGTGGCGCATTGGCGAGATTTTTAGCTTGCTTCCACGTTCGCTCATGAATGTCGTAGCCGCACCAATGAACAAGATACTCCAACTTGCCCCACCTTCGTCGTGAATCCAGTACCTTTTCACCCTCGTATTTCTCATGGTTTTCAATCTCAATACTAGGTAGCGGACATTGCAGTCTTCCAGGAATAGACGACTCTCGATAAGGCTCTAACAAAGAAACATGAAAGACGAGATGTACCTTCATAGAAACCGGTAATTCCAGACGATACGCCACTGGATTGATTTGCTTCTGGATGATAAATGGTCCCAATCTTCGATAGTCCAACTTATCACATGGTTGCTTGGTCTTGATATTCCATCCAAGAAGCCATGCTATATCTCCAATTTTGAAAGTAGGTGCTTGATTTCAAAATCTATCTGCAAACGCCTTGTAGGATTCTTGAGCGGATTGTAATTGAAGCTTCAACATATTTTGAAGCTCTGATAGTTGTTTCACAAATCCTTTAGCTGTTGGATTGTTATTTGTTGACGGACTCAATAAATCAAGCTTTAGATGATACCCATAGTTGAAAAAGAATGGTGTGTTTTGAGTCGACGCATGGAGGATGTTGTTATATGCAAACTCGGCTAGCAGCAGTTATGTGATCCAATCGTCTTGCTGATAGTTGATGCAACATCGTAAGTATTGTTCCAAGACTTAGTTCACCCGTTCCATTTGACCGTCAGTTTGAGGATGAAAAGTCGAACAAAGCTTGATATCCAGCTTTAGTATCTCAAAGAGAGATCTTCCATAATAAAGTTCGCCCATTTGCTTGGAGTATCTTGTTCATTGGTGCGGCTACGACATTAATGAGCGAACGTGGAAGCCAACTAAAAATCTCGCCAATGTGCCACAAAAGGTACAGGAGTTTCATCAACAACATCCTCATAAACCTAAGCCGGTTCGACGATAGCTTCCTTTTGAAGCTTGCTCATCCACGAATATAAGAAAGGGAGAGAGCACTACCAAAATTCGTAGTTGATGTAGTTATTTTTTCCAAGATAAAATAGAATTTTTTCAATAGCCATAGTTTGGTCTTCTGATATGGATAGCCAAGAGATAGATACTATGCTAGTCAGATTATCTCAACTGACTAGCTCACAAAGGCGACCCCAAGATAAAGAACTGCCTACACCATGACGACGACGGAGGATACCGAGTAACCAATCACTGGTGATTTTATTTGAGTCCGAGCCTGCTTACGATGGTCAGCCAAAAGGCGTGTTTGCTGGACAATTTCATAATGAGGATACGGAAGTTCATGCTTGGTCAGAAGTTGAAGGAGTAGGCCACTACCGTGGGCTTCAAGGGTCGATGAACCACTTGCCTCGTGAACAACAGTTGGAGTTCATAGCAGACGTTATGCGACAGATCTTCATTTTCTTACGTTGGTACTGATTAACAACAACATTGCTTCTCAAAGACCTCGAAGCTAAAGGAGGGGGTGATATTAGGGACATAATCTTTAGAATCTTCTAGAGAGAAGTTTCTAGAACCTTCTACAAACAAGTTTCTAGAACCTTCTAGAAGCAAGTCTCTGGAACCTTCTAGAAGCTTCTTAGTTGGCAAAAGATATTAGAGACATAGTCCTTAGAACCTTCTAGATATAAGTTTCTAGAACCTTCTAAAAACAAGTCTCTGGAACCTTCTAGAAGCTTCCTAGTTGGTAGAAGTTACTTGAGAAGCTTCCTAAATAGAAGTATATATTGGAATCGAGGCTGAAGAGTTCTTCAGTCTCGACAATACATCTCTTGGAGCTCTAGCTCACCTCTCTAGTGTTGTTCTCATCTAATTAATCTAGTTCTTGCTAATTCTTTTTAAACTTCTTGTTAGATCTTGAATCTATATTTTTGTGTCATTGACAGTCTAGGGTGGAAGAGTATCTTACATCACGGAGTAAAATCAAAAGCAATGAATCGCAAAAGAACATTGGAAATTACTCTCAATATGGAATCCTACAACATTCTGAAGGATTTGGATGTTATTCAGTCTTGAATTACAATGAAGCAACTTTTGGCTGTAGCACTGGAATGTCGATCTACATTGAATTCAGTGCTAATACAATGAAGATTCCGCACTAAAGAAATTCATGAAGTTAGGTTAAACCCAGATCCGAGAGCACCAACAATCGATGTATCAATCGATGGCATTGTAATTCCAAGGATACAAGTCGATGTCGGTTCCTATGTGAATTTAATGAATGCGGATACAATGGAGGATTTGGATCTAATGTAATTGCTATCTACGACATTGATCTTGTATTTGGCAGATCATAGTCGGATAAAGCCAATGGAAATCTTATGAAATATTGCCACTGTAATCATGGGATTGACATACAAAATCGATTATATTATATTTTGATTATTGAGTTCTATGTTATTGTATCCTATTTTATTGGGCAGACCTTGGCTTTATCAAGCCAAAGCTAAGAATGATTGGAGCTGTGGCTCATTGACAATTGGAAAAGGCTGAGATTTGATTATTCTTTAGATGTATCCGGTATAATATCATGGAGAATCTCAATTGCCAAAATCACAATTATATTGTACAACAAGAGTCAATCGATGAAAAAGATGCTGATGCTATAGGTTCACCACAATTTGAGGTAGGACAAAACACTTCAACAACTAAGGCAGGAGTCTACCAATGTGGAGGTCTCGATGAATATTTACTGCATCAGGAGGATGCGACTAATTCGGATCATGCTATTGCCGAATGGATGAATAATTTTGCAATCAATAGAATCAACACATTGGAACCAGATTTGGGTGGTTCCCATATGTTGGATAATACAAGATATTCAGATCAAGAGAATATAATTAAATTAGAGGTTGTTGATGACTATATGTATCAATCTATTAACCAGAGCACCAACGAAATGCCACAGCTAATTAAAATGTATGCCGATATTATCGGTATAGATTTTGATGCTTAAAAATAATTTTTCATCCATCTCAAATCTACCTTTGCATAGTTGTATGCGGATTTGAAAGGAATTGCAGCCGATGTGTGTGAGCACCAGATTATTTTAGAGGAGCGTGTTACGCCAGTTCGTCATAGACAACACCAGCTTATCCTAAAATATTTCCTTTTAGTAAAAGAACAATTGGATAAACTTCTTGATGTGGGTTTTATTTATCCTGTTCCGCATAGTGCATAGGTGTTGCCAATTGTGATGGTGCCAAAAAAGAATGGAAAAATTCGGAAAAATTCGGCCATCAAGAAAGATAACTTTTTATTACCTTTCACGGATAGTATGGGTAACATGTTGTCATTATTACCAAGTAGTAAAAAAATAGGAGTGGGGCACCAGTTAAAGTCATTCTGTGGTATTATTTTGGGTTGGCTAGAGTACCATTTTCTTGTATTTCTTCTATTTTTGAGAGTAGTAGTTCCAGTTGAGACATAACAGTGAGGAGCCAGTCACAAGTGTCAATTGAAGATATTCTAGAATGGATGAATCAGTAGCAATAATAATTGGAACTTCGGGATGTCCAGATCTTAAAACTGGATGCTCAAGTCAGTGTACTACAAGAATATAATGAAGATCTCTCAAACCAATTGAGGAAAGAATCGATTGACTCACGGAAGAAGAAGAAGATTTGTAATTGGAACCGGAATCAGTAGAACAATTAACAGATACTGCGGCAATTGATTAATTAAATAGGCTAGAGGGATCGCAAGTTTTGAAGAGATTTGTAAGATAATTTTTAAATAGGTATCAAATGAATGTTTGCGAGGACGCTGCACAGATAGGAGTGGAGCTATACAAAATAGATATTAATTCATTTTTGAAAAATATTAATAAAATATATTAATAGTCCACATAATAGGAAATATAGGAGGATGGATGAGTGATTTAATTCTTAAAAGTAGTTAATTATAGAATTACGGTGTCGTATTACGTGCTTTCCTGCTCGAGAACGTGTTAGATATCTAGCTATAGAAGGTAGTATAGAGATTCGCTAATATTCAAGCAGTCTATCGGTTTTTGACTGTTGGAATATAAACAACTACAAAAATATACCGTAAATCTATATGGATGTCCTTTGTCTGCTCGTCCAAGTCCATTTTGTCCCAGCCGGTAGGTCTCTAGACATTACAGAGAACCCCGAACAACCCAAACTGCTAATCTTTGATACCGCTTTATACTCACGATCTTGTATCCACTGACTGTCTCATTAGATTAATCCAATAAATTTCATTCACTCCGCACACTCAATCCTATAGACACCTTTTTAATTCTTCAATCATAGACGTAACTTCGATTTCACAAAACATTCAAGAGTAATCACACCCACTTCATTAAAAATCCCGATTCACCAATACAATACCGACTTTAGCAACGATTGCCTTAGACTTCCCAAAACCCTACGAAGAAAAAAAACCTCAATTTTCTATCTTTTTTCTCCTCCCAAAGCATGAAGCTAGCTCTCCGACCCTTCTAAAAAAATCTTATTCTCTCTCCCTTCATTTCTTAATCTTTCCTCTCTTTTAACCCTAATTCTCTCCTTTTTCAAATCCTAGCCTCTAAATTTCTTCAATCTTTCGTCTTGGATCCGGAATTGGCTCCCGCCGTCAGCGCTTTCTCTGACCAATTCAGGTCTCATATTGGCTAAGAGGCCCGTAGTAAGATTTGGATTGGATGTCTTGAAATTGGATCCAATTGGCTCTTCGAACCAGGTTCACCTGTCATTGAATTGGTCCTTTCTCTTTCAGCTCACTCTTGTTATTGGAATCGAACGAAGCTTTTAAGTATGTCCCAACTGACTGTAACGGGGTGACTGACCCTGGCCTCTCAGTATTTGCACTGGAATTGGTCGTTGCTCCCAATATTTGAGGTAACTAAACATTAATAAAAGTCCTCTTTCTTTATATTTTCACGGTATACTCGTGTTACAACACAACAACGATTAAAATCTTAAGAATCAAGGAAAAGTATATAGGAGTTGTAGAGGTTAATTAAGGTGCCAGAATGTGATAGTCATGAGCCGAGGGCCATCGCTGTGATAGTGTGAGCCGGGGTAAGCTTGGTGCTACCTCTTTTCTTTTGTTTGTTATTTTCTTTGAATAAGAAGATTGAGAGTTTTTGAATATTGTGAAGTGAATTATGGAATGGAAATGTGATTGGTATTATTTGAGAAGAAGAAAGATTGAATGCTGAAATCTGATTGTAGTTCAGTAGATAGAATGAGTCTGTGTTTATGTGAAATACTGTAATGTGAATGGCAGTTCTGTGTGAAGAATTCCAGTGATTGGAATGAAGGTAATTGTGTGCTGAAAGCTGTGAAGGTGCAATATTACAGTTGAAGATTATGAAGGTGAATATATTGGTGGAAATAGCAGTTATTGGTATGACTGAATTGTTGTAAGGAAGAGACCGATAAGGTGAAGGAGGAGATTATAGTTTCCTTGTGTATTCAGATATTGAAAATAGAGACGATACATTCAGGAGGTAATTGATTGTGTGACCCTAATTTGAACGCTTAAGCAACTAGTCATTTTCTGTATTCGAATCCCCCTATACAGGTTTATTCTTGGAGTTTTTTTTTGGAATAAGTAAAATAAGCAATCACAAGGTGTCTCAGTACAAAGATTTAATTATGGAATTTAGGAATGTCTTTACATGGTCTTATTTAGATCTAAGAGGGATTCTAGCACACATTGTGGAACATCACATTCCTTTATTTCCTAATACTATTTCCATTAGACAAAAAGAAACGCATGATGAATCCAAAATTGTAACATATAGTAAAAGTAGAATTGGAGCGACTTTTCAAGTTGGATTCATTAAACCAATAGAAATCATAGGTTGGATGTCTCCAATGGTATTGATAAAGAAGAAAAATGGAAAATTCCATATATGCATTGATTATAGAGCCTTGAACAAGTATACTTGTAAAGATCACTTCCCTCTTCCATTCATGAATACCATTCTAGATGAAGTGGCTAGACACGAGCTCTATACTTTTATGGATGGTTACTCAAGCTATAATCAAATTTCAATAGCACCAAAAGACTAGCATAAAATAGCCTTTATCACACTATGAGGAACATTCATTTATGTAGTCGTGCCTTTTAGTCTTTGCAATGCACCATCTGCATTTCAACGAGCAATGACATATGCATTCTCGGACCTCTTATACAAGTCAATGATGGTTTTTATTGATGACTTTAGTATTCAATTTAAGGCTATAGACCACTTAAGTTGGGTAAAAGAGGCATTAACTTGATGTCATCAAATTGATATAGCCATTAATCTTGAAAAATTTTATTTGGTAGTACGACAAGATGCATTGCTTGGTTATATTGTATCTCAAGCAAGGAAAGAATCAAACACTGAGAAGGTTAAAGTGATAGTAGAATTACATCCACCAAAAGATGTGAATGGAGTACGGAAGGTTTAAGGTCATATAGGTTGTTATAGAGATACCATAAAGGACTATGCAACTTCAATAGCCTCCATCACTAACCTAATGAAGAAGGGGACTAAATTCTAATAGATAGAGGAGTGTCAAAGAGGATTTGATGAGTTGAAGGATAAACTCACTAGTTTTTCAGTTCTGAGACCTCCACATTGGTCCAAACCATTTCATATATACTATGATGCTTGAGTAGTAGCATTAAGAAGCGCGTTATGTCAACCAACTAATGGAAGCAAGGTATACTATCCTATAGCATTTGCCAGTAGGTAATTATCAGCAGCAGAGAGAAATTACACTACTACAGAACGAGAATGTTTGACAATGGTATTTTCGACAAAGAAATTTCGACATTACTTGTTAATGAATCGTGTAGTCTTTTTTGTAGACCACATGGCTATCAAATATTTAGTGAATAAGCCAGACTTAAATGCAAGACTTGCATGATGGGTACTACTGCTGGCAGAGTTAGATTATACAGTTCATTACAAGCCAGGAAAGATGCATCTCCAAGCAGATCATTTGTCAAGAATTTCTAATAAATTGAGAATGAAGGATGTAGATGATGAGTTTTCAGATAGTAAATTATTCATGATAAAGGCCATTCCTACATGATACAATCACTTAACAAAAATTTTATCATCTCAAACTTATCCTAAAAGATTAGACAAAGAAGAGAGGCGAAAGATTAGGGTGAACAGTACACATTTCATTTTATTAGGTGGAAAGCTCTACAGGAGGGGCATTGATGGAATTCTAAGAAGATGAATGATATATGAAGAAGTCCCTATTATCCTAGAAGCTTGCCATGATAGTGCTTGTGGTGGTCATTTTTCAGGAAGACTCACCTCACAAAAAATCTTAAAAGCAGGGTATTTCTAGCCCACTCTCTTTACAGATGCAGAGGCCCACGCTCGATGTTGTGATACATGCCATGGATATACACGTAATGATCTACACATGCAATAGCCTTTGCATCCACTACTGCCATTAGCACCTTTAGAACAATGAAGAATTGACTATGTTGGACCTATAGTATCCACTTCTTCAAAGAGAAACCAATTTATTATAGTGGCCATAGAATACTTGACCAAATGGGCTGAAGCCAAGGGAGTGAAGTGTTTAGATAGTAAACAAACTATAATTTTTTTATATGAAAATATCATTGCAAGATTTGGAAGCCCAAAAATCTTAATAAGTGATAGAGGAACTCATTTCCTCAATGAGAATGTCAAAGAAATCACATCTATCTTTACCATCCAACATCGAAAAACTATACCTTATCACCCTCAAACCAGTGGAAGAGCAAAATGAATGAATCAAACGTTAGTAAGGATTTTACACAAAACTGTAGTAGACAACAAGAAGGATTGGGATGTGAAGCTCACAGCAGCTCTTTGAGCATATAGATTCACATATAAGGTAACTACAAGTACTACACCATTTGCATTGATGTATGGAATAGAAGCCATTTTATTCATTGAGCTTGAAATACCTTCATTACGGATTGCAAACCAGGAAAGGTTGGACTGGTCGAGATCAGTGAAAGATAAGATGGAACAATTAGAAGCTTTGCATGAGTTTAGAAAAATGGCAATCCAAAATATTTAGGCCATTCAATGCCAAAGAAAGGTAACTTTTGATAAAAAGATTAAAAAGAGGGCATTGGAGCCTGGTATGTGAGTCATACTTCAAGATGCACAAAAAATGGAATTCTCAAGAAAATTTGATGCTGTATGGATTCGCCCTTATATTGTGGTGGATGTCTCCACCAACAACTCTATACAATTGAAGACCTTAGATGGCTCATTATTACCTACACAAACAATAGGAGAACGGTCTAAAGAATACAAAGTGTGACGATAGGAACAAAATTCTTTTATGGATTATATTTTTTTAATGTCAAATAGTATGTTGGAGAGCAAAATAGAAGCTATAAAAGATCAATATTAATCAACCCTCAAAGACGGTTGATTGGGGATTTATTAGCAACTACAAAGGTGAAATACTAGCTAAGTGCCTCTTTTTATAATATTCTTATTATATCTCAAATTTTTCTTCTTCTCTTATTCTTTTTTTATTTCTTTATAGTTCCAAGAGAGGATGTTAATATTATGAAGTTAAGCGAGATAGTATGATTTATAGGGCATTCACACATTTATTAAAAATACATAAAATTAAAATATAATATGAATATTCTTCCATGTGTTAGGCCCAAGATATAGTGTAGACGGCATTGAGTGAGTAATTTTCATCTTTTGCTCTTATTATTCAATCTTATTTCACTTTCTTAACTTGTATTAGATGATTTACATAGATTAGGTCCAAATTGCTAAGAAAAAGACATTGCTTCTCATGTAGTAATTAACAACTTCTTATTTTATTATTCTTCTTCCGTTTTCACTTCTTTTTTTTTAATCCAAATCCACTTTGATGGAGGAGGGAGGCCAATTGAATTAATTTATTATTTATAGGTTAGAATTTGCTCTAAGAAGGGAGGATATGGTTATTTTTATTTTCAACTTTTTAACTTCTAATTATTTTTCTATAGTACTCCAAATTGACATTATTTGAGGAAGAAGGATGAGTTCCAATATTTTAATTTATAATATTAATAAATGGATATTAGAGTTGAGAGGATTTGATATCGGATTTTATATTATGATTTTATTATTTTTAAGAATCTTATTCTTCGAATTTCAATTGACCATGTGCCCTTGGAAAAGACACTACCTTCACTTGTAAGAGACTCAAGGGTCCATTCTATTTGCATGGCAAATAGCCCACAGATGGTGCACCACATGTTAGCTCTCAATTATACTCTAAAATTTAAATTTTTATTATTTTCCTATTTTATAATAATTAAACATGTTAGATTAGGATTTATATAAGTAGAATTCAATTTTATAGAATTTTTAGGATTACAATCCCTCATGATATAAATCATAGCCTAATTTTTTGAATTAGATTAATTAGGACTAAAGTGACAAGAGTTAGAAAATTAGAATAGCAACTTAGTTAGTTTAATAATTTAAAGGTTGTTGGTCATTACTATAAGGGTTGACTAAAAGCCAATGAGTTCGTCTATAATAATTCACATGATTTAGGGGTTGGAATTATAATTCTCTAAAAGATTTAGGAAAGTTAGCAATGGTAATTTTGGATTTTTCCTCCAAATTCGGCAAATTTAAGCGGCATGGTGGTTCTTCTACTTAATGGGAGTCTCTTTAATGCAATGGTGGCACCGGATTTACTTCGTGGAGTGAAGAAAACAAGATCAGCAACCTCTCCTTCTAAATACAAGAGAAGCAATGAAATTCTCATTTTGAAGAATTTCACAAAAAAATTGCCAAGATCCTTATAAGTAAAAACTTCCATGGAAATTATAATTGAGCATGGATTGGGGCATAAGAGTAGTCGATCTTAGCTTAAAAAGGTGTTTTGAACACAATAGTGAAGTTAGATTTGCAAAAAAAATGCCTTCTTAACTACTTACAAGGGCTATCAGCCTTAGTAACGAGATTTGGTCTTGGATGAATGAAGGCCATAGATCTAGATTAGGAATCTGAAAAATCAAGGGTGGAGATGTAGCCACCCTTCTACGAGCCTCCACTCAATTGTATAAGAGAGGCTTGGTTTTCCAAGCCCTCTCTCTCTTCTCTTTTGGTGAAGGATGAAGCCATGCTAAAATTTGGCCAAAA
The DNA here is from genome assembly GCF_059467195.1 of Physcomitrium patens. Lineage (NCBI taxonomy): Eukaryota > Viridiplantae > Streptophyta > Bryopsida > Funariales > Funariaceae > Physcomitrium > Physcomitrium patens. The sequence goes on from NC_143410.1 coordinate 2,186,142, forward strand.
ATCCTAATTTTAATTTCATTTAGATTTTAAATCTCATTATGAATTTTATGGGTGGATGTGGATGGATTTCGAGTTGCGAATGATAGTCATTGGGTCTTAAAACACGTTTCATTGTGGTGAATAGCTCCTTTGGCCTCTCAATTACTCCAAGGATTTCAAGAGCCTCAGATTTCCCTCCATCAGTCATTCAATTATTTTAGTTCTAATGTGATTTTTTTTGTGGTTTTAGCTTTTGTTGTTAGCTTTCTGACAAAGAAGTCTCGCTCCATTCAGAGTTGAATTAAATTTTTGGTGAAATTTTGAGTGTGAGGGGGTTGACAACCTTCGCAGTTTGGATTAATCGAGTTTAGGAAGACATTTATCAGTGCTTGATTGCTGGATTCATTTGAAATTTCGGAAGCATCAAGATTTATAAGCTAAGCTTTGAAGGGCATAAGTTTCGCTGGATTTGAAGATAATTTGAATTTTTAGCAAATTTCTAAGTGAAGGGGGTTGGTCGCCGCGGTAGTTTGGATCACTCAACTTCAAAGGAGCAATTTTCACGACTGGATCTATAGATTGCAATGAGATTTGTTGCAGCAAGGGTGTTGTATTATAACTTATTCTATTTTTATTTTTATTTACTTATTTTAATACTCTTACTTTTCTATTGGTCAAAGGCTTTCAATCCTAATTCTTTTATTAACATGCAATGCCTATCCTTTACTAATGTCTTTGTCAACAAATCAACAAGTATGTCTTTTGTTGCATAATACTTTATATTAATCACTCTCATTTCAATCTTCTCACTTATGAAGTAATGTTAAATGACAATGTACTTGGTCTTTGATGATGCTTTGGATTCTTTGTAAGCGCAAAACATCCTTGATTGTCACATTCTATTGTTGTTTCTATTTGTACTACTCCAATGCCCTCCAAAAGTTGTCTAAGCCATATTATCTCCATTGTATCATAATTTACTACTATGTATTCTACCTCCATTATTGATCTTGCAATTGTTGCTTGTTTCTTACAATTTCACAAAACTGCTTTCATTCCAAGAAAGAAAACATACCTCGTTATTGACCTTCTATCATTTGCAACTCTAATCCAATCCGCATTACAATAACTATGCAAAGTAATGTTATTACTTTCAAGATATAATTTAAAATATAAAGAACCTTTTAAGTATTTCATAATCTTTTTAATGGTTGCCAAAGGGATTGCTCTAGCCTTTGATATGTATTGGCTCATAATACTCACTACATATGCAAGATCCACCCTTGTGCCAACCATTGCATACATAAGTGAGTCTACTGCTATCTAATATGGAATATCTAGCATTTGACCTTCAACTTTAGCAAATTCTTCATCTATGAGCTTCATCAACATCAAATTGGCCTCCAAAGGTTTATATGTAGGCTTACATTTCTTCATGTTAAATCGTTTCAACACATCTTCAATGTACTTGCTTTGGATTATTATTATCATCTTTTTAGCATAATCTTTCACAAATTCCATTCCTAAACAATAGTGAAGCTCTTTCAAATCAATCATCTTATACTTCTTTTTTAACTTTATTTTCAACAAATCTATTATCTTTAAGATATTGGTTAAGATGATTAAATCATCAACATAAAAGTTAAAAATTAATATAAATTCATTAGATTGTACTGCTTCAATATTACAACCATATGATCCCAATCTTTCATGTATACTTGACATTGATGCTTCCGACTTTGCTATTGGCACAGTTCTTCAATAAGACTTTGGTATGAGCCTTTAACATGTGGCATATGAATTGTGCAAGGTCAAAAAGATAGAAAACAATTTATTTAGAGGTTTATCTATTTTTATTATAGTATTTATATTATGTAAGATTTATATATTTAGTATAAAGCTTAAGAAAAGGTTGGAGTCTAAAGATGAAAGTCTAAACTATAAGGAGGCTTATTGGAAAGGATGAAAGCAAAGTATGGTTAAATGAAGGCAAAGAAAAAAGATTTTCATCCCTATTAGTTGAATGTCATGGCCAATGGACTTTAAGGAGGCTACTCAAGTCCTTATTAGGGATAATGATTTCTCTTCCAAGGTCATTTGAACTTTGGAGGTTAGGATCAGCAAGTTTAGGTTTTTGGATATGGATTGGATGCAAATTTTGTGTGATTTGGAGTTTTTATGAAGGAGTTATAGGTGTTCAAAACTAAAGTGTCAATTTTGTACCTATTGTCATTCTTTGAAGCAAAACATATGCTTACAAAGAACAACGAAGGGCAGCGATTAGGATTAGAGAGAGCACTTTCTAAGCTATACTGTTCATATACTGTTTGATAAATTCTAAGTCTAGATGAAGGAATTATAAGACATTGAAGATATCTTATGTAATTCAAAGAAAGTAAGTTATTTTGTTGTTAGTAATGATTGGAGTTGTATCATGAGTTTCCTAATCCCCCGCTTTTTCCATCATGGAACCCCCCCCCTCCCCCCACCTCTGATGGTACTCCTCTCGTAGTCCATGGAGCTCGTGTTGTCCGCAACTCCGATGATCTACACGGAGCTTACTCCGTGTACACTACTTCGAACCTTGACTGCTCGCGACAGCATCGTGTTCACCGCCGACGGGGTTTTCAAAGTGGATGTCCAACTTTGCCCTCTTTGAGAAGAGCTCTAAATCCTACTTCTGATCTCTTTATTTGCTACACCATTTAAAGCTTCATTACGAGTATTGCGGGTTGTGTTAAAAAATTGCTGAAATTGCTAACATTTTTGCCTAGAATGGTATGGCATTGCTAGAAGATGCCAGGTGGTTGTACCAAGTGTGTTCACACTTTGAATCTTAACAGGTAATACTGTAACCTTGTCCATAGGGAAACAGAAAATGTGTACTCTTCTCATATATATATGTAGATACATACAAACATGTATGTATGTATGTATGTATGTATGTGTGTGTGTGTGAATTGTATGACAAACAAATTAAACATGTTTTCTTTATATGTTTTTTAAAATGACAATTTGCTAAAAAGCCATTTCGTTGTTAAGGATTTAGAGTGTGGAGCTTGATGATATTTGTTTTCAAATTGATTTGATGTGATATAGAATGGACTCTTGAAATAGTTATATAAAGAGAAACATTTTAAGTATATCTGGATTTTTACTCAAGCAATACCATTTTTAAACTGTTTTCCTTTTCAAAGTAGCTTATGTAGTAAGATTTGTTCACTTTAGAAAACATAAAATTAGGCGATAACAATGTAAATGCACATAGTCAAAAGAATCGAAATTGAACAAGAAAAATTGTATTAAATTACAAGTATCTGTAGATGAATCCCATTTAATTCGAATTATATAATGATTTGAGTATCAATTACTAGAATTTTAAGATACATAAAATATTCAAAATAAAATCATCAATAAAAATGCCCACAACAAAATAAACTAATGAATGAATAAAAAATCCTACCCTAAAATTATCAAAGGTGAACACAAATACTATAAAATGAAAAAAAAATATATCTATTTACATGTCACCCAGAGCGCTGTGTTTGAGGCGACACCCGCCCCTGAGCCCAGGCACGAGCGGGCGCCGCCTGAAATACAGCTCCCCGAAGACGCTGTGCAAAACTGATCTGCTTCGCAAAACTGTGAGAAGGCACTGGAACGTGCTCCGCGCCTACTACCGCTGTACACTCGTGTCTATCTCCTCCACCACCTTCGGCCTTTTGTAGCGTTTCAGCCACAGCGACGAACATACTACCGACACCGATGACGCCGCCATGGCTGCACCCGCCACCCACGGAGGCAACCGGAACCCCGTGCTTGGGAACAGCGCCCCCGCAGCTATGGGGATGCCCAGCACATTGTACCCCAACGCCCACACGTAGTTCAGCCAGATCCTGAAGAACGACTTCCGTGACAAGTCTATCCCTGTGATCACGTCCTCCAGGTTGCTCTTCATCAGCACGATGTCCGCCGCCTCGATCGCGATGTCCGTCCCCGCTCCTATCGCCATCCCCACGTCCGCTGCGACCAACGCTGGCGAATCGTTGATGCCGTCCCCCACCATGGCCACCGACGTCCCTGCCGCCTGCATCCCACAAACCTCAGCGTCAGCATGCTTGTTCACCAAGCGTCCTCATCACTCGCCTCTGCTTCCCCCATTACGCAATCCAATCCCACCCCGGCGCTCGCGTTCCCTCCCCAGGTCAAACTCCCCCCGCAGCCCCCACGCATGCTCGTGCACCAGGCAAACCACGAACCTGCATTTCTTCCACGATCCTGGCCTTGTCTTCTGGCAACGACTCTGCGTGCACGCATGGCCTCTCGATTCCCAACTCCCTCGCAATCGCCACGGCTGTGCCCCAGTTGTCCCCCGTGACCATCATGCTGCGCACGCCCATTGACTTGAGGATGCTGATTACTCTGGCTGCTTCCGGCTTCACTGGATCCGCGATGGACACCACCCCCACCAACTCCCTCTCGATGGCAACCATCACTCCCGTCCTGGCCAAAGTCTCCACATCGCGCAAGTGCTCCTCCGCTTCTTCCGATATGTGGATCCCGTGCTCCTTCATCAGTCGCATGTTCCCCACCAGGGTCGCCTTGCCGTCCACCACGGCGCGCACTCCCTGCCCTGGAATGGCCTCGAAATCACGCACCTCGTGTTGCTGCTGACCATGGGACGAATGCTCGCCGCTGATCTTCCTGGAGTACGCGACGATCGCTTTTCCCAGTGGGTGCTCGCTGTTGACCTCCGCTGCTGCGATTGTGTCGTAGAACACGTGCAGAGGAATGTTCGTGAGCAGCTTGGTGTGAACGACGATGGGCTTCCCGATTGTCAGCGTCCCGGTCTTGTCGAAAACCACCGTCTTCACCTTGTGTGCAGCCTCCAGTGCCTGACCCCCTTTGATCAGGATCCCCTGCGTCGCGCCCTTCCCTGTGGCAACCATTATTGCGGTGGGTGTGGCCAGGCCGAGGGCGCAGGGGCACGCGATGACGAGCACTGATATCCCGAACTGAAGTGCCAGCTCGAACTCGTCCATCGCAGCCGGAATCCATGACTTTGGGTACGAGCGTGCTTTGCCTCCAACGTACCAAGCCAGCCACGTGACGAACGCCGCGACCACCACGGCGGGGACGAAGTAAGTGGAGATGCGATCCGCATACTTCTGGACCGGGGCTTTGCCCATTTGGGCGGCTTCCACCAGCCGCACAATTTGTGCCAATGCGGTCTCCGCCCCTACGTGTGTGGCTCGAATGTGTATCACGCCGTGGTCGTTCATGGTGCCTCCTATCACCTTGTCCCCTAATTTCTTCGGTACGGGGCGGGCTTCGCCTGTTATCATGCTCTCGTTCACGAAGGATTGTCCCCACACCACCACACCGTCCGTGGGCACTTTCGAGCCCGGTACCACCTGCGCAAGCCAAAACGACTTTTCATTGCAAGAACGGGCACAACTACAATCATGGCTGCCACGCTACCCACTAGGACCGCTTCACGGGAACGACACGCACCGCAACTCTCTAGCACAAGCTTCTACAATGGCCCACATACAAACCCGACTCTGTTTCCAACCGTCCGACTCTCCGAATCGGTATGGACAGCCGCATCCAACAACCCCCAGCGAAAGCCCAAGCCTGAAACGTAGCACCTACAACACCAGCGCGTAGGCCTACCTTGATGATGTCTCGCCGCTGGATGAGCTCGGCCCCGATTTCCCTCTCTCCTGCCACGTCCCCCTCCTCGTCCAGAGTGAGCAGAGTCGCCTTGTCCGGAGCGAGGTCCATCAGCTTGGCAACGGCTTCCGAGGTCTTCCCCTTGGCCATTACTTCCAAATACTTTCCCAGGATGATAAACGAAATGAGCATCGCGCTCGTTTCAAAAAAATCCGTGCCCTTGAACGTAGGAGACGTAGCCGCCCGCAACACTATGTACACAGAATAAAAGTACGCTGCGTTCGTGCCCATGGCAATTAGCACGTCCATGTTCGACGACCCTCGCCGGAGCGCCTTGTACGCTCCCACGTAGAACCTTCTCCCGATAACGAACTGCACCGGAGTCGCAAGAATCCACCGCAGCAAAGCTCCGATCGACAAGCCGTTCAGCCTGCCGTGCTCCAGACCCTCCATAATGCCTGGTATGTACATAAACACCATGGACAAAAAGAACACTGGGACCGTGAACACCAAGCTCCAAAGGAAGTACTTCTTGTGGTGCTGGATCTCCAAGCCCCTGTCGTGACTCCCACGACCACGAGGTGCCTCCAACTTCGCTGTGAAAACTCCCGCCTGCTCGATGGTCTCTATGAAAGTCCTCGGCCCAGCCCTGTCGGGCTCGTACGATACTGTGACCATCGCATTGCTGAAATCCAAATCCACCGATGTCACGCCGGACAGAGCCACCAGCATCTCTTTCACGAGCTGGAAGTCCGCTGCAGCCGTCACGCCTTCCAGCTGCAGACGGATTCTGTTCGTCTCTTCACCTGCGATCAGAAGCTCGGCCTCGTAACCCAGGTCATCTATGGCGGCGGCAAGCTGGACGTGAGAAATCACTCCAGCATCGTGCCTCACCTCGCACTCCTCCGTGGCGAGGGCTACTACGGCCTTTTGCACTCCATCCAGCTTTTTCAGCGAAGACTCTATGGAGTTTGAGCAAGAGGTGCACGTCATGCCCTTGATACGAAAACGGCTGATGCTCCCGCTCCGTTGACCGGCATCGTCCACAATTGCTTCCGCCTCGAACCCCGCGTCCTCGATCGCCTCCCGAATGCTTTCCTCCTGGATTCCACTTTCCCCGTGTAAGATTCAATGCCTTCCAATTCCACCGCTGCCCACATCCATCTTACTTCTGAGCTCCTAGCTGCCACGGTCCATCTGGCGGATTGCTAAATTGACCCTCTCACCACATGCAAAGTTTTGGAGCACCCCTCACTGCACACCTTTCAAGTCGTTTCCTACAACATTGCTACAAGCATCTTCTTGCCGTCCGCATTGCACCGCGTGCTGCGCGAACGATCCCCGCTTCACCGGTCCCGACGGAATTCTGAACAACACGGAGTGGGAGGAATTGTACCTGTACGAAGGCGGGCCTGTACACAACTTGAGCCCGGTTCTGCAATACTGACACCGTTGCTTCCTCGATGCCGGGCAACCTCTTCACGGCTTTCTCGATGGACCCCGCACACGCTGCGCACTCCATCCCTGTAACCTGTACACCCAATCAACACATACATATGAAATGACGACCCCGTGGAATCAATTGCCAAACCACACATGTCCCATTTGAACCAGCCCCACGCACGTTCTACCACTGGATCAGAAAGTCGAGCGGCGCCGCTAAACGTTGCTAGCACGATCCGCTTTCGGCCCCTGGGGTTCTCCTATGCAACAGACCTTTGAGGAATTCTGCTCCCATTCATCGCTCTCATGTTCAAGTGCTCATCACTGCTTTTCTCGCGAAATCCCCGACTTATTCCAGCGCCAAGCACTTTCACCACGACCGTTCCTACTGGAATTTAACAGGGACTCACAACAGAGATCTCCCCTCCTCCCAGGCCGGGCGATAACCTGCCCAGATATGGCGTAAACAAGAAGGCAAGAAAATCACTCCAAAACAACTCCACAACCACGCCACTCCGGCGTTTCAATGCCGCTGCTAAACCCGCACTTTGTGAGGGTTGCATTACAGACCTTCAAGTTTGCTTTGCGAATCTCCGAGACGTCAACTTCGCCATGCAAGGGCGACAGCGGGTACCGCGGCATTGACGGATACCGAGTTGAAGACGACAAACTGCGCTCCAGCAAAACATCCTCCTTCTTCTTCTTTCTCCTCTCGCTCTCCGTCGCCGACCCCGTTCGAGGTGCAAGCACAACTTTCATCAGCGACTGCATCGCTCCACAACCACCTCAATCCAGCTCTCACGCTCTTCAACTCTCTTCTGCTCCCTCTCTCTCTCCCTCTTTTACGAGCCTCTCAAGAAATCCTCTACAACCTCTTCTACCTGCAATCACGACCGTCCCCGCTCCGAAGCTTACCGCAATTCTCACGCCTGCGCTCTCAATTCCCGCCCACGCTAATCCCAACGACACAAGGTCCTATTCAAACAAGCGGCTGATGCGACACCAGGTCCTCCCCACGTCACGTTCCCCGTCATGCAACTCAGACAGCAGCGCGAATAGGCGCAACACGAACCGTATCCAATTTCAATCCCTACGCTGACTCTACTCCACCACTCTCTCCCACCCCTCCTAATATACCTCACGAAATCGCTGCGCCGTCACCACGGAACGAATTCCTTGTGTCGCACTTTCATGGTGGATCCCAGGATCTCGAATAAGTTCTCGAGGTCTCGAGAGCTGCAGGACCCTTGCGTTGTTCATGAAGGTGGGCCCCACTGTCAATGCCGTGCTCGGCAGGCTTGTCTATTAACAGCTGTCCAATGAAACAAAGCGAACGATCCCCCAACACCCAAGCAAAATATACTCGACCAGAAGCTTCATGCCCAGTTTCGACCCCAACCCACTCACGGCATCAGGGCATGTCCAGATAGACGTCGGAGGGGTCGGGACAGGAGGCCGCGAAAGCATCGCAGACGGCTCACGTTCACTGATGTCTCGCGGATGTCGCCATTCACGATTTCCAATGGTTCATGAACACACTCATCTACTGCAGTGCCGCATTGCGATGCCGTTGCGAACACAGTTGCGAACGCAGATGCGGAGCAACCCGATGACGAACACTTCTGTCCGGGTATCTGCGTCTTGCGGACGAATCCTGGTCGTTGTCAAGGAGTAGCTCCACCGCTTGGCCTTCAATCTCCTCAGCAGTGCTCAATTTCAGTGTTGCTGTCACACCGACATCTCTGTGTTGTATCCATTGAGCGCATGCACGCCGGCTGATGGTGATGGGGCTCCTTTGCTGTGCGTAAGGTAGACAACCCATTTCAGATAACTTAAGCATTTCAGCATATATGCAGTAGGTGCATAAATGGAAAAAAAAAAAACAAAACAAAACAAAAAAAAAAAAAAAAACGGGAAAGATCCGGCAAGCTCCTCCTCACTGGCGCTTGGATTACTGCGAGGATGTGTAATACCACATATCTGGCCTGCGAGCTATTGCGAGGTCCAATGCTCAATACCCTGACACATTGTGTTAGGATTTGATAAATTTATATACAATAATTTAAGCAAGTAAGATATCAATTGAGGATAGGACTTTTTTAGGATTAGGGTTTTAGTTGAGCCTAGCAGTGGAGGTTGCACTAAAGTGAGTCATAGTGCCTATAGTACCATTTGTAGTGGGATTGTAATAGTGTGAGGAGACAACATGACGATAACCACGACCTATGCTGTGATACTAAAAAGCAAGTTGACACATGCATCCCTGTCTCTTACAACATTGAAGGTGTAGTACAAGAAGAATAGATCTAAGAAAGAATAATTGGAATTTGAATTGGTTGCTACTATTGAACAAATGGAGCGGCTCATAGATATCCATCCCATGCGAGCATCACCAACTAAGATCCTTTCTAAAAGATTTTTTTGTAGCAAAAAAGATTTCATACTAACAAAATGTGTTGTTTGGGTGATATTAAACGAGGCCAAAGTACCAAAAGAAATGGATTATTTTTAAAAGAAAGTCATAATAGCATATATTGTGGAAGACAATCAATTACCAAAAATCATATAAGACTATGTGACAAGTATCTCAAAAGAACTTGGAAAAGAATTGAATTTAAGTCGCAAATTAGATCATGGCTTCTTCTAGGTCATAGGAAAGGATGTGTCAAGGACATGAATCTCAAAGAAAGAAAACTCAATACACTCTTGTATCACTCAAAAAGATTAAAAAATCACTCAAAGATAGTAATATATTGAACTAGAATGGCTATTGCTAAAGACAAGAATATTAAAAAGTCTTAAAACAAGACTAAGGACTATAAAAGCAATGACAACAATGAAGAAGGCTTTACTCTTGCTTCTATATTTACTATCTAACAAGGAGCTATATGACAATGTTCTATAGGATCTCCAATACGTGTTCATTTTATAAAGCATATGTTTTAATTTGCAAGACAAGTTTCTTATATATGCACCATATTGTTGCCATATTGTAACACAACTATATGGTAAAAATATAATCAAAAATAAAATTTTAATTAATATTTAATCATCTTAGTTCAATAGTAATTCAAGACATTTAAGCATGGCTTTTATAAAAATCTCTTAGTTTATTTTCTTATCTTAATAGCTAGTAGATTCAAGGTTGGTTAATAATTTTACCTTCTAAACTATTAAATTTCTTTTATTGGCTTAGAAAGGCCATAAATTGATAAAAAAAAAAATAGTAAAAAAAGATAAATAATTAATATAATTGATACTAGACTTAAGTTGAAGATAAGATCAAACTAAAAAATCCCTAGGATAGATTGGATTGATATCCGAGGATTAACCATTTGTGGAACATACTTGAAATCAAACCTCCAGTCACTAAAATGGCTGCCTAGAGCAAAATAGGGATTCATTTGAAGATCGGCAATTGGAGTTTGTAAGCTAGCTTCAAGCTTATTCCAAAGTTCTAAGTCTTGTTTTCTTAGGATTTGGAATGAATTTTTAATTGTTGTTCAAAATCAAGATTTGTATCAATAATTTGGAATTTATGCAATATAATCAGGGCTAGCACTCTTCACTACTTCATGCAATTGGTGTCACTGCTCAACATTGTCCAAAGAAGCGATGCAATTACAAAATGAGGAATACTACCATCAAAGAAAATAGTATGTCAAAAAATAAGTTTGTCTAGCTATAATAGGGACAGTGTAGCTAGAACCTTATACAATATCTAATGAAGGTCTTATTCTCTCCTCAGAACCTTCTCTTTATTTTACAATAAATGTTATTTTAGGACCTTAACATCACAAAGCCTCTACCTTATTAGATTCAAGAGCCTCAGCTTGTTTCTTAGATGAAGAATTTGCTAAAAGATATAGCATATCTTTAATGAAGAAAACTAAACATATTCATATAGAAGTCACAGATGGTCGTCCATTGTCTTCAAAAAATTTTATTCATGAAACTCTTCCTATAGAAGCAATAAATAATAATTATAGTAGCTTTGTAATATTTAATATGATTAAATCTTCTTCTAATTGAATAATTTTAGATTTATCATTGCTAAAAAATATAATCCAAAAATAGATTGAATTTCTTGTAGTCTTGATTTATTTGAAAGTATAACTAAGAATATAATTGATCAAGTAGAAAGACATAAGTCTACTATAATTAAATCTATATTTGTAGGTGCAAAAGCTTTCTTGCATGTTAGAAAAAAAAGATTATCTTATGTCATTCATATTGTATCCATTTCAAATAGTAGAAAGACTTCAAGCGACATTCTAAGCCAATATTAAGATTTTCAAGATGTATTTGAGAGAAAGAATGCTGATACTCTACCAAAATATTATCCCTATGATTATTCAATTGACCTTTAAGAAGGAACTCAAGTGCCATTTGGACCAATTTATAATTTATCATAAAATAAATTGGCTAAATTCAAAAAGTATATTGAAGAAAATCTAGCCAAGAACTTTATATGCCATTCCAAATTTTCGACAAGAGTTCTAATTTTATTTGTAAAGAAAAAAGATGGATCATTGCAAATATGTATCGATTATCAAGGACTCAATAAAATCACCATCAAGAATAGATATCTACTACCTTTGATATCAAGACTTCTTGATTAATTATATCAATCTAAGATCTATACAAAAATAGATCTATAAGGGGCATACAATTTGGTATGCATCAAAAAAGGAGATGAATAGAAGACTACATTTTGAACAATGTATAAACATTTTGAATATAATGACATGCCTTTTGGACTTATAAATGCACCAATAGCTTTTGAATATCTAATGAATGATGTTTTTTGAGAGTTTTTAGATGACTTTGTTGTTTGTAACCTAGATGATGTCTCAATCTATTCTAATAATATATAAGAATATGAATTTTATGTTTGTTGTGTATTACAAAAACTAAGAAATACAGGACTTTATGCCAAGATAGAAAAGTGTATATTCTACACTACTCAAGTCGACTTCTTAGAATACATCATTTCAAATGATGGATCCTAAAAAATTTCAAACTATTATAGTTTGGAAGATTTCAAAAATGGTAAGAAATGTCCAATGTTTTGTGGAATTTGCCAACTACTACCAGATCTTCATCAAGAACTTCTCTCAAGTTGCAACTCCACTTATCCATTTGACTTATAAAAACAAACTTTAATGAAATCAAGAAGTAAAAGCAATATTTAAAGCTTTGAATAAAACCTCTATTTTTACACCAATCTTATATTACATTGACTCTTGTAAGATATTTTGTTTCAAAATAGATGCATCAAACTTTACTTTGGATGCCATATTATTATATATAGAAATAGATAATAAACTTCATCTAATAGCTTTTCATTCAAGAAAATTTCTAATAGCCAAGATCAGCTATAAGATTTGTGTCAAAGAACTTCTTGCAATTATAATTTTTTTTGAAGAATGATGCAATTATCTAAAAGGTGCTTCTAATCCAATATTTATTTATTCCAACCATAAGAATCTTAAATATTTTATATAAGAACCTGTTTTGAATCATGGCCAAGTCAATTGGAGTATGTCTTTATCAAGATTTGATTTTAAGATTACTTATCGACCCAAAAAATACTAAAGTTTGTTAGACGCCTTTTTTAGATATTTTTTCTTGTATCATAAGAAGAAAATACATCTTTTCATCAACAAAGCATGATTCTCTTGATGTTGGAGCATTTTCATCTTCAAGCAATAAAATCAATATTGACTATTGATTCAACTCTTGTCAAGTAGTTTTGATCAAGTATATCCTCTGATCCTTTCATTTATGATACCAAGAATCTTTCTTCTAAGTCTTATGATGCTTCCAAGTTCAAGTTCAAAAAAAACCTACTCTATTTTAAAAGACACTTATACATTCTAGAAGGAAAAGCATGTTTATGTATTTTGTAAATATGTCATAACTTTCCAACGGCTTGACATTTTGGATACAACAAGACTTTAAAACTTATATCTAGAGATTTTTAGTAGTCACAAGTATGAAAGGGAGTGAAAGACTTTGTTTAGTTATGTAACATTTTTTCAAGGTCAAAAACTCTTTATTATTGACTTTATTGACTTTTCCAATTGTTACCTATTCAAGAACAACCATGGTCTTTTGTTTCTATGGATTTTATCAAGGATCTTTGAGTCTCAAATTCTTATGACTCTATATTTATGATAATAGATCATTTCACCAAGATGGCACATTTTGTACCATGTACAAAAGCTATTATATATAAAAAAGTAGTCAAGCTTTTTCTTGATAATATCTATCGATATTATGGATTACTTAAGTTAATTTAGTTTGTATCAAGATTTTAAAAAAATCTTTTCAAGATTCTAAAAGTAGACATAAAACTATATTTGGCTTTCTATTCTCAAATTAATGGACAAATAGAGTGTATAAATCAAGCTTTAGAATACTATTTAAGGTGCACCATCAATTACCAACAAGATGATTAGACAACTCTTTTGCTATTGACAAAGTTTGTTTATAATAACATAGTATATTTTTCTATATAATAAATATATATATATATAATTTTTTGCTAATTATGGTTATTATCCACAACTTAATGGTTTTAATTTTTGAAAAGTTGATAATCATGTGGTGGAAGATTTGGCAAAATATTTATTTGAATTACATACAATAATGAAGGGACGTCTAAAAGATGCTAAAAAACAATAAAAGAGCAATGTGGATGCTTATCATAAGGAACAACCTCATTTCTACATTGGTGATAAGGTATGGTTACTTTGTCATATTATTAAAATTATTTGTTCTTATGACAAGTTGAATTATCATAGATTTGGACGATTTCCTATTTGTGAACAAGTCAATTCAGCTGCTTATCAATTATATCTATCATAGTCTATGAAAATCTATTCCATATTTCACATGTTTTTTTAAAAGCCATATAAAACAATGAATATCCTAGGAAGAAGACAAATACCATCGTTGTCGTACTGTAAATGCTTACAATATGTAAAAATTAATTAAAATATATTATATGTTAATAAATCTAGATGTGTGTTCGAGTGGCTAATAGATTAAATTAAAAGGAGTTGGTATAAGAAACTTTACTTTGTTTCTTTACTTGTTTTGATTTTGACATTAAAAAAAAAAAATATAGGACCTAAATGTTTAGTATGAAGCCTTGGGAGAAGGTGGAAGCTTAAGGATGAAAATCTAAACTAGAAGGATGCTAATTGGAGGAATGAAAGCAAGTCATGGTGAGATGAAGGCAAGGAATGTGAAGGAGTTATAAGGAGTTGAAGGCGGCGCTTTCAAATCAAAGGTAGTAAGTAAGCGATTTTGTTTGTAGTAATGGTTGGAGCCATAACTTGAGTATTCGAACGAATTTTTGACTCAAACTTTTTGGAGAATGTACATTTTTGTGTTAAAAAGCTATACATATAAATTTCGTAGCATTTGAGCTTATATTTTGTGAGATATGAAGAAAATTGCATGCGGGTATATAAAGACAAAGATTTGAAGCGGTTGTTAGGGTTTTCAAGATATCTCAAGATCCGCAATGAATTTAAAATTAAAAGTTGTTATAAAAGTTAATAAGAATACATCAGTACCTCATGTAAAATTTGAGTTTGTTTGGACGGTCGGATTAGGAGATATGAGGTGTTGAAGTTTGGAAAAATCTCCACATAAGAATATATAAGGTTTTAGAGGATTTTATCATATTTTGGATGTTGTTGGTTACTTGAGGCTTGTGTATTTGGTATAATTGCTCAAAAGAGAAAATTTATATATAAACTTAGGGCTTCCTTTATTTTGAAGCTTGATTGAATGATTAGTGACAGCCAGAAGTCTAACATTTTCTTAAGGCAAATTCTCTCTACCCCGACACTGCCCTCTATAGAAGTGGGTAGTAATCAAAAATTTGAGGTGGAAGAAGTTTTAGACTGAAGGTGGCACCGACATAGGTTGGAATATCTTATTCATTGGCTCAGATACAATATTAGTAAATAGACATGGGAGCCAATAAAAAATCCTACAAATGTAGTAGAGAAGGTCAAAGCTTTTTATCAATGACATCCATCAAAATTAAGATAAGAGATAGTAAACCTTTACTATAAAAGAATTACAATTTATGAAAGATTACATTCTACCTCCTATCCTTGTTTGTAATTTCTATATAATTGTGGTGTTAAGGATATGGAGAATCAATAGCCAACGAATTTAACTCAAGAGCCATCATTTACTAACTTATTAGATGAGATATTGCAACTATCAAAGCCTTTAAGACAAGATAATAAGGGTGAAGACTTTCAAGAATGACATGTTTTTTTTCAAATAGATGGCAAGATACAATGTGTTTAATTTCATGACCTAGGAAGAGTCTTTCAATGTTTGTTGGTTTTATTGGAGGTAGAAACAACTCTTGATGGTATAACAAATATTTTATTTGAAAGAAATTTTGAAAGTTTTAACAATGATTAAATAATAGGGTGGTCTTTTTGCATTGAAATAGGACATTACCGATAGCCAAGAGGACCTATCAACTACCTTCAAAGAAAACAAATATTAAAAAATATGATAAATATATTTTGCCGCATCTTAGACTTCTTCAATATGTAATTACTCTTTTTTGTAGAACTTATCTTTAGAAGGGGGAGTAATGTCATAGATATATATCTACTATAATTATTATTTAGATAATATGAATAAATAGAAGTAGATAAAAATAGATTAATTTTATAATATCTTCTAAAATAACTTTTTAAAAGCTTTTTAGATATTATTTTGACTTTATATGTATTTATAGATGTGTCACGAATTTAGAATACTGATTGGAAATAAGAAGCTCAAGAAGAATTGGCAAGAATTAGATTAATGAGATGAATACAAGAACAACACTAGAGAGGTGAGGTAGAGCTCGAAGAGGTGTATTGTCGAGAGTGAGGATCTCCTCAGTTCTAGCTCCTATATATACTACCAGCTAGGAAGCTTCTCAAGTAGCTTCCACAAACTAGGAAGCTTTTCAAGCAGCTTCTACGAGTTAGGAAGCTTCTCAAGCAGCTTCTACAATCTATAAAACTTCTCAAGGAGCTTCCATGAGCTAGGAGGCTTCTCAAGCAGCTTCCACTAACTATAAAGATTTTCTAGAATCTTCTAAAATCTTCTACAACTTCCTAGTATATGTCCTTAACATCACTCCTCCCTTTAGCTTCGAGGTCTTTGAGAAGCACTCCTATTGCGAGTTAGTACCAATGTAAGAAGTTGAAAATTTATCGCATAGTATCTGTAATATACTCCAATTGTTGTTTGAGCGATAAATAGTTCATTGATCCTTGTAACCAACGATAGTGTCCTACGCCTTTGATTTTTGACCAGGCATGAACTTCCGTGTCTTCATTGTAAAAATGCCTTACAAATATTCCTTTGGAAAGATCATCCTAGGTAGGGTCTACCTCAAACACAATCATTAGTGACTTGTTACTATGTATCTTTTGTCGTCTTTGTAGTACAGGTAATTCTTCATCTCGGGGTCATTTTTGTGAGATATTCGGTTGACAAGACATAACTGGTATGGTATCTATCTCTTATCTATTCATATCACACCAAAAAATATAAGCACTAAACATAGAAGAATGGGCTCAGGTTACAGATTTATAGTCTCTAACTATGTCTTTTAGAGGTTCCTTCTCTCCTTTCTTTGTAAGACCGAGGATTAAGAGGCTTCAAGGAGAAGGAACTTCACTGTAAAACTTTCATCGAAAGGGCTTAGGTTTCTGAGGATAGTACGAGTGAAACTCATGTACCTTTTGCGATGCATTGATAAGATTTTTCATTGGTTCCCATGTATGCTCATTGATATCATAGCCGCTCTAATGCACTATGTACTCCAATTTTTCTACTTACGTCGTAAATCTAGTACCTTTTTTACCTCGTATTCCTCGTGGTTCTCAATTTCAATACTAGGTGGCGGACATTGTACTCTTCTAGAATAATCTGACTCTCGATAAGGTTCCAACAAAGAAACATGAAAGAGTAAGTGTACCTTCATAGCAACTGGTAATCCCAAATGATATGCCACTGGATTGATTTACTTCTTGATGACAAATGGTCCCAATCTCCGGTAGTCCAATTTATGACATGGTTGCTTGGTTTTGATATTCAGTTGAAGCAGCCATACTTTATCTCCAATTTTGAAAGAAGGTGCCTGATTCTGAAATTTGACTATGGACGCCTTGTAAGCTTCTTGGGCGGTTTGCAATTAAAGCTTCAACATAGTTTGAAGCTCCGATAGTTGTTTTGCAAATCCTTTAGTTGCCGAATTGTTATTGGTTGATGGTCTCAACAAATCAAGCTTCGGATGATATCCATAGTTGAAAAAGAATGGTGTTTGTTGAGTCGACGCATGAAGGGTGTTGTTGTATGAAAACTCAGCTAATGATAGATATGCAGTCCAATCATCTTGCTGATAGTTGATGCTGCATCGTAAATACTGCTCCAAAGTTTGATTCAACCATTTCATTTGGCCGTCAGTTTGAGGATGGAAAGCCAAAGAAAGCTTGATATCTACCTTCAATATCTCAAAGAGAGATCTCCACAACTTTGATACGAATTGGATTCCTCAATCCGACACGATATCATCTAGTAAACCATAATATTGATATATACTATCAAGAAAGAGCCTTGATGTATCTTTGCTTATCGATGTTTTCTTGCAAGGAACAAAGTGTGCTATCTTTGTAAGCCGATCTACCACAACAAGGATGCTCTCAAATGAATTCGATGGCGGCAAGTTTATAATGAAGTCCATGGAAACTGAAGATCATGGTCGATGTAGAATAGGCAATGGCTAAAAAAGACCATAAAGAGGATGCCAAGGGTTCTTGGATCTTAAACAAATGTCACAAGAGAGGACAAAATCCTTGACATCCTTCTACATTTGGGGCCACCAAAAATCTCGAGAAATAAGTTTCAAGGTCTTATTGAATCCAAAATGTCCTACAGCAGGAAAGTCGTATCGAGATTAGAGAACTTGGAATCGTGTTGGTCTCTTTGGAATATACAACCGCTCCTCAATGTGTAAAAGATCTCCTTCTATCTTGAACTTGTCATTATTTACACGTTGCATGATATTGAAGGCTACAGAATCTCCAATAATCACAATACGTACTTGGTTGAGGAAGTCAACATCAATTGGCATTATAGTAGAGCAAAGCTTGAATTGTTCTGACTTCAACAATGTTGTATACTATTGATCAAACGCTGCCTCTCCAGCCTTTGGCGCTAGATACGATCTCTTTGATAATACATTGGATAGTCTTTGTTGCTTCCTAAGCCAATAACTAATAATAAAATCAAATTTGGATAGCAGTATATTCTATCAAGCTTAACAACGATTCAAAACCCGAGCCGACATGAAATACTCCAAATTCTTGTGATCCGTGTATACGGTCACCGGATGTGCAGCTCCTTCGAGAAAGTGACGCCACTCTTGGAAAGAATCTACTATCGCAAGAAGTTCTTTATCATGGATTTCATTAATGATCTCGACAGCACAAAACTTTCAAAAGTAGAACGCAACCAGATGAAGCTTCTCGTCTATGCCTATCTGTGAAAGTATAACTCTTATAGCAAACTCTGAAGCATCGATCTCCAAATAGAAGGCCTTTACAAAGTTCGGATGTATCAAGATTGGAGCCATAGTAAATGCCATCTTAAGATCTTAAAATACTTTTTTCGCTAGAAATCTTTATTCAAGCTTGTCTTTACATGTCAATCAAGTGAACGGAGCAGCAATTTGAGAGCAATTCTTGATGAAGATCTGATAGAAGTTAGCAAAGCTAAGAAAGCATTGTACATCTCTAATCGTTTTTGGGACTTCCCATGATACAATTGCTTCCACCTTCTTAGGGTCCATCTTCAAACCTTCCGTAGTTGCAATGAATCCCAACAATTCCATCTCAGTTTGGTTAAACAAGCACTTCTCCAATTTGGCGTAAAATCCTTGCTTGCAAAGTTTTTCAAGGACCAGATAAATGTATTTTTCATGCTCTTCTAATTTTTTGGAAAATATCAAAGTATCATCTAGATAGATGACAACAAAATCGTCAAGGTGCTCCTGAAAGATATCATTCATCATATGTTGAAAGATCACCGGAGCATTGATAAGACTGAAAGGCATGACATTATATTCAAAATGGCCATACCTTGTACAGAAAGCTGTCTTCCATTCGTCTCCTTCCTTGATTCGTACAAGGTTGTAAGCTCTTCTTAGATCAATCTTTATAAAGATCTTTGCATGCCTAAGTTGCTCTAGAAGACTGGATATCAAGGTTAATGGATAATGATTCTTCTTTGTCACCTTGTTGAAACCTCAATAATCCACACACATTCATGGCGAGCCATCTTTCTTCTTCACAAATAAGTTTGGTGCCCCAACTAGTGACTTTGAATGACAAAAGAAGTTCTTGGCTAGATTCTTATCAATATACTTTCACAACTCCGCTAATTCCATCTCCGAAAAATTGTAGATTGGGCCAAAAAGTGATTGTGCTTCTTCTTGTAAGTCTATGACACAATCATATTATGGATGCTCCGGTAGCATGTTGACATTCTTCTTTTGAAACACGTCTTTAAAATCCATATATTGCTCCAAAATACTTGTTGTCAAAATCTTCTCTCCGCTAGTTGGAGTCACATAAATGACAAACGGTGTACCTTCTTGGGACGATGTTAGAAATGTTCTTGCTCCAATAAATAAAGATTTTTGATTCGAGATCTTCTAACAGGCTTACTCTCAGGATGTTTTATAGAAAATGTCATCTTTTGTAACCTCCAATCTACGGATGGATTATGCATTTCTAACCAAGAAAGACCAAGAATAACAGGGTTTGATGGGATTCTAATAATATTGAAAATAATATGACTACTATGGCCCTTAAATGTCACTTCTATAGGTTCTGATTCATGGATGACACTACCAGACAATAAAGGTCGCCCATCTATGACCTCAACGTGAACAGGTTTGGATTTTTATACTAAACGGATCTTATGATGCTTTGCAAATTCTTCATGTAAGAAATAAGCAGATGCTCCTGAATTTAATAATACTAAGGTTCTTAGTTTCTGAGGGCCAATAAACAAAAGGATTCTAAAACAAAGGGCAGATTGAGCGGAAAGAAAAGAACCTGGTTGTTGTTGCAATATTTTACTGTCCAGCTGCAAGGTTCTTATTGTGGCTAGGCATCCTCATTTTTTTGAGTAAACACACCTCTAGTCTTGACAATACGTCGATTTTGCTTCTTGGGATAGTTTCCAACTTTGTGGCCTTCTTCACCGCAATACAAGCATAGATCTTCCTCCATACGTCACTTTTTTTCTTCTAGAGTAAGGAATTTGACATGTACCGCATCAATTTACATGTCTTCTACCTCTGAATGTGAATTCACATTGCTTGCTGACATAGTTGGGGTGTGGCCAACTGTATGTTGTCTTAAACGTTGGTCTTGGCAGCGTTAGTATAGGCAGTTATCATACTTCACAGCTTGGCTAATAGCTTCATTGAGCATTTGTGGATCAGGAAGAGTTAACAGCAAATCCTTCACATCGTCTCTTTAATCCCAATAGAATTGACTCATCAACGCTTCTTCGTCCCAATTGATGTCGCATGTTACTTGCCTGAAGTCCGATGCATAGACTGATGTAGAGCGCATCTCTTGTCATAGTGACCGGATCTTTGTTATAGCCCATCAAACCTTGTCGTGTTCACCAAATGTTTCCCCAAATTCCTCCAAAAAGGTTTCAAAGTTGTTTAGTATGGACGATCATTTCTCAAACAAAGGAGCAAACCATGATAGAGCTTATTCTGTAAATAAGGTTCCAACAAGCCCAACAAGTGACTCCTCCGTTGAATAGCGTTCGGGCTCTAAAACTGTTATCAACCTGATTTGATTGACGAATCTTCGAAACTTAGAATGCATACCATTGAACTTGTCCGGAAGGCTAACTCGGGACTCTTTATGTTATAGAATCAGCGGTGCTTGTCGAACCTGAGGCAAAGTTGCTTCTCCAAGTGCAGTAGTTTGAGGCTGGTGCAACTTAGATTGTACCATCCCAAATACTCCATCATTATGAAGCCTTGCCACGACTCCTTCAATCACTGCAGTTCTTAGCGATAACGTAGAGAAGGCATCATGATAGCATCTAACTTGAACTCCGAACTTTCCGTCATACTAATGTCTTAACCCCCGGCCATTCTAAGCGAACGACAAACATGACTCTACAAGAAGATAATATTGGTTTAGAGGACGATACTCCCCAATCTCAAAAATGCCTTAAGAGCTTCAAGAGAAGGAGTAATCCATTCATTCTAAGAAGAATAAGACTCCAATATTCTAACAAAAGAAGTATCAATTTAGAGGAGGGTAATCCGCAACCTCTAAAATGCTAGTACACTTCCAAACAGAGGGGTAATCCACACTCTAATAAAGAAAAACTAGCTCTGATATCTGAGGTGAGTGTAGTCTCGATAAACTATCATGGACACAGAAATACAGACTCGAGAACTAACAAGAAGTTTAAAAAGAACTGATAAGAACTAAATTAATCAGATGAGAACAACACCAGAGAGATGAGCTAGAGCTCCAAGAGATGTGTTGTCGAGACTGAAGAACTCTTCAGCCTCGATTCTAATATATACTCCTATTTAGGAAGCTTCTCAACCAACTTCTATCAACTAGGAAGCTTCTAGAAGGTTCCAGAGACTTGCTTCTAGAAGGTTCTAGAAACTTGTCTCTAGAAGGTTCTAGAAACTTGTCTCTAGAAGGTTCTAGAAACTTGTCTCTAGAAGGTTCTAAGGATTATGTGCCTAACATGGACTTGAAATTGGAACAACAGTCGGGCTTCTTTGGAATTTCTACCACGTAGAAGATCTTTCAACGGATAGGACGTTTCTTGGAACTGCATAGAGATCAGAATTGCTTAGAACGGAACCGAAGCCTCCGTAATTGGGACCTCTTTGGGTTGTGCTACTGAGTTGGGTCTTATACTAGGTACGAAGCCCATAACAGGACCAGGATTGGATGGTCGTGACCAATTGGTATGTGGAACCAAATTAGGTTCCTCAGTCTGTTGAAGTCTCAATATTGGGATACGTTCCAATACTGATATTGATTCATTTAGTCTCATGGACGGCGCTACTTGCTCTCTTGCGATTTGTTGTCACGGCCATAATCATGTAAGCTAATAATTACATATAGAAATAGGTAGAAGTAAGTAAAAGTAGATAAAAGTAAGTTAATTCTATAATATTTAATATAGAAGCTTCCTAGAAACTTTTAGACGCTGCTTTGACTTCATAGGTGTCTTTAATTGACTTTTTGGATTAGAAACGTGGACAACAAGTTGGCCATGTGCCACACATGTTGTTAGCTTGAAGATCAAGCTAACTATGTGGCCCTCACGCAAAACAACTTGCCTTGTAAGTCAAGGCATGTGTCCTACAAAGTCAACACATATTGGAGGTCCTGTAGAACGTTGCCACGTAGCCCCTAGTTAGATAGTATACAAAGACAAGAGTGAAGGCTTCTTCACACTTGTCAACTCCTTTCTTGGTTCTAGTCTACGTTCAAGAGTCTTTAGTTTCTTGTCTTGTGGCAATAGCCATTCTAGTTTCCTTTTAATATACCTACTTGTTTATATTTTGACTTATTATATCGAGATAGCTTTTTTGTATATTTTCCCTCATCGAGTCTTTGTCCTTGACAGATTGAGAAGAGTACTCTTACAATATTAGAGCTTTGTTTTTCTTGAGTGAGAGTGGATTACTCCTTTCTCTTGACAAGACATAAGCGTATTAAAAGTTTGCGGATTACTCACTTCTAACTGATATTGTTCTTAGTATCTTCTTTGTTATCAAGTCTTTCTTTTTTTTTGTCTTGAGCAATATCAAACAAATTTTTCTTTTTAGTGTCATTATGGCAGAGCTTGTTGAAATGAAGAGTGCAATGGCACAAATGCAAGAGCAAATGAGGGAGTTAATGCTTGCGATGCATCAACTCAATTCTCCAACACAGGAAAGAACAAGAATAGCAGAAAGTGGCGATATAGAGATGATCGGAGCTGCTTCAACATCTACAACAAATCACGTTCCTTCTCCAATTGTAAAACACCCTATAAGCACTAGAGAACCAAGAATTGCCTTACTTGAGAAATTTGATGGTACGAGATCAAAGTTTCAAGGGTTCAACAATCAAGTACAATTGGCAATTGAACTTCAACCGCAAAGCTATCCAACTCCAGGATCACAAGTCAGATTTATTGGCACTCTACTTTCTGATTCTGCATTATCGTGGTTTTCGTCTTTTCTTGAACAACGAAATCTAATATTGGACAATTTGGAAGCATTTTTGGCGGAGTTTCGATCTATGTATGGTGAACACGATGTAATTCGTGTTATAAAAAATAAGATCCGAATTGTGGGACAAAGAAATCGCTCAGTTACAATATATGCTTCACAATTTCGACAACTTGCAATTGACATCAAGTGGGATGATGCTGCACTCATCAATCAATTTCTTTATGGATTGCAGTATGAAGTAAAGAAATTGATGCTCAACTTACCTGATCCTCAAACTTTGAGTCAAGCAATCGATTTTGCGGTAAAATGTGATAATCGACTTTTCGAATTTCGATCCGAGAATCATTCAGGAGAACCTCAACGTTATTAGTCAATGGCAACATCAACATCTTTGCCAAACGTACATTCAGAAGTAGAAGACATGCAAATTGACGCGGTACGTTTTAAACCTCTAACTGAGCAAGAAAAGATTCATCGTCGTCAAGAAGGATTATGTTTATATTGCGGAGAACCTAAGCACACTGCTCAACATTGTCCAAAGAAATGACGCAACAATAAAATGAGGGGTACGATAGTCAAAGAAGACAACATGTCAGAAAATGGATTCGTTCAGCTACAATAGGGACGAGGCAGCTGGAATCTTGTACAATTCCTTATGAAGGTCCTATCTTCTCCTCAGAACCCTCTCCTTGTTTTATAATAGACTTATATTTAGGACCTAAGAATTACAAAGCCTCTGCTTTATTAGATTCGGGAGCCTCAGCATGTTTTTTAGATGAACAATTTGTTAAAAGTCGTAAAATACCCTTTGTACAGAAACCTAAACCAGTATATGTTGAAGTCATAGATGGTCGTCCCTTGTCTTCTGGAGATGTCACTCATGAAACTCATCCTATAAAAGTAACAATAGACGGTCATGATAGCTACATAGCTTTTAACATAATTAAATCCCCATCCAATCCAGTTATTTTAGGTTCATCCTGGCTAGAAAAATATAACCCTCGAATAGATTGGAATTTGCGTAAACTTGACTTTTTCCAAAGCGTTATTAATAGTTCTACCAACCAAGTAAAAAATTATAAGTCTATTATAGTAAAATCCGTACTGATAGGTGCAAAAGCATTTATACACGCAGCAAAAGAAGGATCAACTTTTGCTATTTATGCTGCACCTATTTCTGAAAACATAAAGACTTCAAGTGGCATTCCAAGTCAATATCAGGAGTATCAAGACGTTTTTGAGAAAAAAATGCAGACATTCTTCCTGAGCATCGTCCATATGATTGTTCAATCGACTTCAAGGAAGGAACTCAGCCACCATTTGGACCAATTTACAGTTTATCGCAAGATGAGATGGCTGAACTCAAGACATATATTGACGAGAATTTAGCGAAGAATTTCATACGCCATTTAAAATCTCCAGCAGGAGCTCCAATTCTATTCGTAAAGAAAAAAGATGGATCTTTACGAATGTGTGTTGATTATCAAGGACTCAACAAGATCACAATCAAGAACAGGTATCCATTACCTTAGATATCAAGACTCCTTGACCAGTTGAATCAAGCTAAGATCTATACAAAAATAGATCTAAGAGGAGCATATAATCTAGTACAGATCAAAGAAGGAGATGAATGGAAGACTGCGTTTCGAACCAGGTATAGACATTTCGAATATAATGTCATGCCCTTTGGACTCACGAATGCACTAGCTGCTTTTCAACATCTCATGAATGATGTATTTCGTGAATTTTTAGACAATTTTGTCGTCTGCTATCTAGACGATATCCTGATCTATTCTAAGAATGTCGAAGAATATGAAATACATGTTCTTCAAGTATTACAAAAACTTAGAGATGCAGGATTGTACGTCAAGATGGAAAAGTGTGTATTTCACACTACTCAAGTTGACTTTTTAGGATACATCATTTCAAATGATGGTCTCATGATGGATTCTAAGAAAGTCCAAACAATCATGGATTAGAAGATTCCAAGGACAGTAAGAGATGTCCAATGTTTCTTGGGATTTGCCAATTACTATCGGATCTTTATTAAAGATTTCTCACGAGTTGCAGCTCCACTTACACGCTTGACTAGTAAAGATAAATTGCAATGGAATCAAGAAGCGGAAGCAGCATTTGAAGCCTTGAACACATCGTTTGTCTCTGCACCAGTCTTATATCGTGTTGATTTTTCAAGGCATTTTTTATGGAAACAGATGCATCAGATTTTGCCTTGGGTGCAGTTTTATCACAAATGGGAACAGATGACAAACTTCATCCGATAGCTTTTCATTCAAGAAAATTCTCAGCAGCCGAGATCAATTATGAGATCCACGATAAAGAACTTCTTGCAATCGTGGATTCCTTTCAAGAATGGCGTCATTATCTAGAAGGCGCTTCTAGTCCAGTCACTGTGTATATAGATCACAAGAACCTCGAGTATTTCATATCAGCACGCGTGTTGAATCGTCGTCAAGCTTGTTGGAGTATGTCCTTGTCAAGATTCGAGTTCATTATCACTTATCGGCCAAGAAAACAACAAGGTTTGTCTGATGCCCTATCTAGACGTTCTTATTTTGCACCAAAAGAAGGAGATGCAGCTTTTGAGCAACAAAGAACGTTCCTCTTGAAACCGGAGCAATTTCATCTCCGAGCAATGAAATCAACATTGACTGTTGATTCAACTTTCTCAAGCAAATCTAGTCCAGTATATCCTCAGACCCTCTTGCTTATGATATCGAGAATAATTCTTCCAAGTCTCATGATCCTTCTAAGTTCGAGTTCAAGAATAATCTATTATATTTTGAAGGACGCCTATATGTTCCAAAAGGAGAAGCATGTTTACGTGTTCTTCAAGCACGTCATGACTTTCTAGCAGCAGGGCACTTTGGATATAATAAGACTTTGGAACTCATATCAAAAGATTTTTGGTGGCCACAAATGTGGAAGTCAGTCAAAGACTTTGTACAATCATGTGATATTTGTTCAAGATCAAAAATTCCTCGTCATCGACCTTACGGACTTCTTCAGCCATTACCTATACCAGAACAACCATGGTCTTCTGTTTCTATGGATTTCATCACAGATCTTCAAAGTTCAAGATCTTATGATTCTATATTTGTGATAGTAGATCGTTTCACCAAGATGGCACATTTTGTGCCATGTACAAAATCTATCACAGGTGAAGAAACAGCTAAGCTTTTCATTGATAATATCTATCGCTATCATGGATTACCTAAAGATATCATATCGGATAGGGGAACTCAATTTGTGTCAAGATTTTGGAGGACCCTTTTCAAGATTTTAAAAGTGGACATAAAGCTATCTTCGGCTTTCCATCCTCAAACTGATGGACAAACAGAGCGCGTAAACCAAGTCTTGGAGCAATATTTAAGGTGTACTATCAACTACCAACAAGATGATTGGACAACCCTTCTGCCATTGGCAGAGTTTGCTTATAATAATACAGTACATTCTTCCACGCAACAAACACCTTTCTTTGCCAATTATGGCTATCATCTACGACTTGATACTTTTGATTTTTCAAAAGTTGATAATCCTGCAGCAGAAGATATGGCAAATCGGTTGTCAGAGTTAGCTGCAATAATGAAGATGCAATTGAAAGAAGCTTAAGAACGACAAAAGATAAACGCAGATCTATATCGTAAGGAGCAACCACAACTCAACGTGGGTGATAAGGTATGGCTACTTCGTCGCAATATCAAGACTACTCGACCTTGTGACAAGATGGACTATCGTAGGCTTGGCCGCTTTTTTGTTTTTGAACAGATCAACCCAGTTGCATATCGGTTACATCTACCGGAGTCAATGAAGATCCATCCTGTATTCCACGTGTCTCTTCTTGAACCATATAAGACAGCGGATATACAAGGAAGAAGACAAATACCACCGCCTCCTATAGAAGTAGATAATAATGAAGAATTTGAGGTGTAAGAGATATTGAACTCAAGGCGGCGCCGAAATAAGCTGGAATATCTTGTGCATTGGCGCGGATATGATATTAGTGAACGCACATGGGAGCCATCTAGGAATCTAGCAAATGCATCAGCTAAAGTCAAAGTTTTTCATCAATGACATCCATCGAAACCAAGATGAAAATCTCTCTTATAAAAGAGACAAGATTGAGACAAGATAACATTCAATTTCCTATTCTTGTTTGTAACTTCTTTGCATTTGAGATGCTAATTAGATAGAGAGCCAACAACCAACGGATTCAACTCAAGAACCTTCGTTTGCTGACCTATCGGACGAGATATTACGATTGTCACAACCTTCAAGACGACGCAATCGAGATGGAGATCTTCAAAAACGACTTGTTCTTCCTCGAACAGATGGTGAGATACAACGCGTTTGGTATCACGATTTGGAAAGGGACTCTCGATGTTTGGTGATTTTGCTAGAAGTAGGAACAACTCCTGATGGTGTTTCGAATATTCTATTCGAAGGAAGTTACGAAGGCCTCAACAATGATCAAATAACTGGGTGGTCTTCCTGCCCTGGTATGGGACACTATCGATGGTTGAGAGGCCCTATCAATCATCTTCGAAGAGAATAGAGATCAGAGTATGTGGCGAATACAATTTGTCGCATCATAGATTTTCTCAACATATGATGACCGCTCCTTGTGGAACTCGTCTCTAGAAGGGGGGGTAATGTCACGGCCATAATCATGTAAGCTAATAATTACATATAGAAATAGGTAGAAGTAAGTAAAAGTAGATAAAAGTAAGTTAATTCTATAATATTTAATATAGAAGCTTCCTAGAAACTTCCTAGATGCTGCTTTGACTTCATAGGTGTCTTTAATTGACTTTTTGAATTAGAAACGTGGTCAACAAGTTGGCCATGTGCCACACATGTTGTTAGCTTGAAGATCAAGCTAACTATGTCGCCCACACGTAGAAAAACTTGCCTTATAAGTCAAGGCATGTGTCCTACAAAGTCAACACATATTGGAGGTCCTAGAGAATGTCGCCCTGTAGCCCCTAGTTAGATAGTATATATAGAGACAAGAGTGAAGGCTTCTTCACTCTTGTCAACTCCTTTCTTGCTTCTAGTCCAGGTTTAAGAGTCTTTAGTTTCTTGTCTTGTGGCAATAGCCATTCTAGTTTCCTTTTAATATACCTACTTGTTTATATTTTGACTTATTATATCCAGATAGCCTTTTGGTGTATATTTTTCCTCATCGAGTCTTTGTCCTTGACATTTGTTCATCCATGTCCTGAATTGGATTCTTGTCTTTTTGTTGGCTTCTGGTAAGCACTGGGTTCACCACCTCGATATGATGTACTGGTGTCTTGTTGAACAAGGCTTTTGTCTTCTGCCGGTTGGCTTGTTTGCATTTGCTAGTCTCGGTTATTATAATTAAAGGGCGCATTACACTATTGATAAGTGTGACCAGACTGCTTACAATTTCTACATATTGGAGCAAAGTCATCACTGGCCCTTGAATTAGGACATTCATTGGCATAATGACCAATCTATCTGCAATGGAAACAACGAAGTGGTCTTCTTCCACCCCCATTAGGCATATTGGGTGCCTCCATCGGTATATATCTACTAGGCTTGTTCCATGTAGGGTTAGAAAATGATCTTGGTCGTTCCGTTGTCGTACTGTAAATGCTTACAGTATATAAAAATTAATTAAAACATATTATATGTTAATAAATCTAAATGTGTGTTAAAGTTATTAATAGATTAAATTAAAAAGAGTTGGTAAAAAAAAAAAAAAAAAAAAAAAAAACTTTATTTTGTTTTCTTTATTTAGTTTGATTATAGTATATAAAAGTTATAGAACCTTAATGTTAAGTATGAAGCCTTGAGAGAAGATAGGGGCCTAAAGATGAAGATTTAAACTAATAGGAGGTTAATTGGGAGGGATGAAACCAAGGCATGGTTGGACGAAGGTAGAAATAAGGATCTTCATCCCCATTAGTCGAAATCCATGCCCAATGGGCTTTTAGGAGGCTACCCGGGACCTTGATAAGGGTTTCGGCGACTTCAAAGAAGCCATTAGGAAATCAAAGGCAAGGGTTGTAAATTTTAGGGTTCTGGATACAATTTTTGTGCAAATTTTATAGGGTTTGGAGTTAGGGTGAATAAGTTATAGCCGTTTGAAGTTAAGGTGTCAATTTGAGACCTACTGTTACTCTTTTGAGTTTAAGAGGAGTCTTACGGAAGCTTTTGGAGATCGGAAGAAGCGGCTGAAAGGGCGACTTCAAGACATACATCTTTTGCGAAGGAAATTTTGCATTTGGAGTTTGTGTAAAGGAGTTATAGGGAGTTAAAGACAGCGCATTTAAATCAATGGCAGTAAGTGAACGGTTTTGTTCAAAGTAGTGTTAGGAGCCATAACTTGAGTTTTCGAACGAAATTTTAACTCAAACTTTGCGAGAATGTAAAAATTTGTGTTAAAAAGCTATTTATATAAGTTTCGTGGCATTTGGACTTATGGTTTGTGAGATATGAAGAAAATTGCGCGCGGGTATTTAAAGATTAGGGTTTGAAGCGACTATTAGGGTTTTGAAGACATCTCAAGATCCGCGACGAATTTGCGGTTGAAATTTGTTGTACAAATTAATAACAACATATCAGTACTTCATGTAAATTTTGATCTTGTTTGGACGGTTGGATCAAGAGTTATGAGGTGTTGAGTTTCGGGAGAATTTCTACTCAAGGATATACAAGGTTTTAGAGTACTTCTACCATATTTTGGGTGTTGTTGGTTATTTAAGACTTAAGTATTTGGTGTAATTGTCCCAAAAAGAGAACTTATATGTATAGAATTAGGGTTTCCTTATTTTAAGCTTGATTGAGCAATTAGTGACAGCCAGAAGCCCAGCGCTTTTTTGAGGCAAAACCTCTCTATCCCAACACCGTTGGTACTAAGAGAACTTGGTTTAATGACGTCGGTGGAGCATATTGCTCATACATCTACTGCTTCTTACCATAGTTCTGGGGGTTCGATACAGACCCTTGATTAAAATTGGAACTTTGAAAGTTATTGAATGCTCGATTTTATCGATTGAATCGATTTCCATTCCATCCAAACGTATTTCTCATTTGTACTTGATTGATGTCTCACTAGGTTGGTGGGAACATGGTCTGATTACTAAATTATTATTGTTGTCTTTACCAATTCCAACAATTTGCTGTTAGGTGCTTTCCTTGATAAAATGTACATTGATCCATTATTTGTGAGGGTAAGGAGCATTCTTTTACAGAATGACCGTGGCCCTTACAATTACCTCACCATACATTGGTCCTAGTATTGGTAGACTTTTGCCTCTTCTCCTTATCTTTGACCATATTGACGGCCATTTCCTCTATTTTCTTCATCAAATTCAATAACAAGATTTCTTTGGAATCTTTTAGGCCTGACATTATTGGTATCTCTGCCATAGTTAACGCTTGTTGTTGATATGGTGTCGTAATACGTGCTTTCCTGCTCGAGAATGCACCGGGCGTCTGGCTGTAGAAGGTAGTATGGAGATTCGCCAATAATCAAGCAGTCTATCAGTTTTTGACTGCTGGAATATAAACGACTACAAGAATACACCGTAAATCTATACGGATGCCCTTCGACTGCTTGTCAAAGTCCCTTTTGTCCCAGCCGGTAGGTCTCTAGACGTTACAGAGAACCCCGAACAACCCAATCTGCTAATCTTCAATACCGCTTTGTACTTAGAATCTTGTATCCACTGACTGTCTTGTTAGATTAACCCAATAAATTTCATTCACTCCACATACTCAATCTTATAGACACCCTTTTAATCCTTCAATCACAGACGTAACTCGATTTCACAAACAGTCAAGAGTGATCACACCCACTTCATTAAAAATCCCGATTCACCATTACAACACTGACTTCAGCAACGATTGCCTCAGTCTTCCCAAAACTCTATGAAGAAGAAAAATCCAATTCTTTGTCTTTTCTTCCCCGACCCGAAGCATGAAGCTCCTCTCCAATCCCCTTAATCTTCAATGAAAACCGAACTAGTAAGCTTGAAAAAAACTTGAAGCTAGCTCTTCGATCCAAAAAAGCCCCCCTCTTCTGATCTGAAAAAAAAAAAACCTCTCTAAAACTTAATCTCCCCCTAACCTTATCCTCTGAATTTCTTCAATCTTCCGTCTTGGATCCGGAATTGGCTCCCACCGTCAGAGCTTAGATCCGAAATTGGCTCTCGCCATCAAAGCTTTCTCCTCCATTTTTATCTTTAAGAGATCTATTTACTGAAAACAACGTTCCCTGAAATGGCACAGAGAATAGGACAGCCTGAAACAGAATCGAAACCCCATACTCGGGTCCACATTGAGTCGCCCGACCAATTCAGGTCTCATATTGGATAAGATGCCAGTAGTAATCTGGATGTTTGCGTAATTGGGTCCAATTGGTCTTCGCGTCAGATTGGCTAAGGTCCATAGTAAGACCTGGATTTTCCCGTAATTAGACTGCATTGGGTTGCCCGGCCAATTCAGATCTCATATTGGATAAGAGCCCAGTATTAAGACCCGGATTGGATTCTCGAAATTGGATCCAATTGGCTCTTCGAACCAGGCTCACCCGTTTTGTGAATTGGTCCTTTCCCTTCCTACTGACTCCCGTTATTGGAATCGAACGGAGCATTTCAGTATGTCCTGGCTGACTGTAACGGGGTGACTGAACTTGGCCACTCAGTATTTGCACTGGAGTTGGTCGTTGCTCCCAATATTTGAGGTAAAAGAACATTAATAAAAGTCTCCTTTCTTTATATTTTCACGGTATACTCGTGTTACAACACGACAACAGAAAATATGGAGCGTATGCTGTTGTCACGTTCGGTGGTATAGCTTGCAATGGGGTGACATTAACTAGCCCCTGAATATTGGTATTGGAATTGGCCCATGTTTCTAACATCCATGGATAACTACCCACTGATTCATTCCAAGTCAGATTTTGATATCTACCTTGAACTAAAATCATTGTGGCTCCCGAAGTTAAAAACTGATCATAATGGCATTCCTCCCAAACCTTGGCTCTATTAAAGGATGCAGCCACCATAACAGTTTGAGCTTCCTTTACAAACATTTTTAGCTCTTGTGGGTGCAAACTATTGATTAATATGGGTAAGATAAATACCTCTAGCATTTGGTGATTCGGCCACTTACTGAGTATATCAACCACTCGGCCATAGTACGATTCCATCGCCTCCCTAGGATCATTTTGTTGTTCATTAACCTCTCTCGAAGGCGGTCATCAAAATCAATTGGCCAAAATTGAGATAAAAATGTATTCTTCAATGCTTCCCAATTCGAAAATTGACCCACTGGTTGGCGGTTGTACCATTCAAACATCGTGTCTTTTAAGGTCGCTGGCAGCCATCGCAACCAAATATCTTCAGTTCTGCCATTATTAACTATACATGCTGTAAGAAATTGAGATAAATGTTGATCAAGATTTACATGCAAAAATCTCCGAACAGTAGGTAGTGGCGTGATACTAGTCGTACGATCACCTATTGCACCAATTTGTACTGCAATCGAAATGGCTGGTCCTCCTAATACCATTGAATTTCTTGTTTCGCTAAACTCCATTTTAAAATAATCTCTGCTTTTTTTTATTCTAATTTCTAAGCTCTTATTATTCCTTGATTTATTGTTATTTTCCGTAATTAGTTTTATTGATTGATGTGCAGGTAAAAACATCGGATTTTGAAATATAATATAGTTATATTTATTGGAGACCAATTTGTGCCAATCTGACGAGCCATTATTGCTCGTTTCAGAAGTACCCTCTACTAGAAAAATATCCAATAGAGT
The DNA here is from genome assembly GCF_059467195.1 of Physcomitrium patens. Classification (NCBI taxonomy): domain Eukaryota; kingdom Viridiplantae; phylum Streptophyta; class Bryopsida; order Funariales; family Funariaceae; genus Physcomitrium; species Physcomitrium patens. Next base: position 2,219,389 of record NC_143410.1, read on the forward strand.
ACCAAATTCTTCTACGCCTCTTTCTCTTTCAGTTAACGGCCTCAAGATTTCCACTAGAATGTTAATAAAATTTCCCACAAGTGTTCTTGGCAGTTTTTCTAACGGTACATACGACTGCAGAATTACCTGTCTGTCCAATTCTTGATATGTTTGGATGCGTCGATTAGCTTCCAACCATGGTTTAATCCAATTCTGTCGATGCTTCCTTTTAAGATTACGTTCTTGCTCATCTCTAAGCAATTTCCTTCCTTGCGCTCTTCCCTGTCTTTTTCTCAATTGATTTATTTTTCTCGATGCAATGCTCTCATTCTTATTAACCATAATCTTGCTTCAAATACTATTGAAATCGCCTTCCATTGCCAATTTTAACACACATTTGGTAATTAATTCCTAACACTCAAAGCTATTATCACTCCTTCATAGTGGCGCCAAAATGTGATTCCTTGTTTTACTTATTTTGGAAGAAACTTCCCAGAATAAATCCGTATAGGAGGATTCGAACATGGAAAATAACTAGTTGCTTAAGCGTTGTTGGGGTAGAGAGAGTTTGCCTCAAAAAAATGTTTGGCTTTTGGCTGTCACTAATTATTCAATCAAGCTTGAAAATAAGGGAAGCCCTAAGTTTATATATAATTTTTCTCTTTTTGAGTAATTACACTAGATACACAATCCTCAAGTAACCCACAACTTCCAAAATATGATAAAATCTTCTAAATCCTTGTTTATTCTTATGTGGAAATTTTTCCAAACTTCAACACCTCATATCTCTTAATCCGACCGTCGAAACAAATTCAAATTATACATGAGATACTGATGTATTCTTATTAATTTTTACAACAATTTTCAACCGCTAATTCATTGCAGATCTTGAGATATCTTGAAATCCCTAACAATCGCTTCAAATCCTTGTCTTTATACATCCACACGCAATTTTCTTCATATCTCACAAAATATAAGCTCAAATGCTACGAAATTTATATGTATAGCTTTTTAACACAAAGTTTTACATTTTTTAAAAATTTTGAGCCAAAAATTCGTTCAAAAACTCAAGTTATGGCTCCAACCATTACTACAAAAAAAACCCGCTTACTTACTACTTTTGATTTGGAAGTATCGCTTTCAACTCCTTACAACTCTTTCATATGGACTCCAAAAGTAATAATTCTTGTATGCAAGATGTAGGCCTTGAAATCGCCGTTCCAGTCGCACCTTCCGATCTTCAAAAGCTACTGTAAAACTCCTCGTACTTTCAAAAGAATAACAGTATGTCTTAAATAAACACCTTAACTTTAAATGGTTATAATGTTTTCATCCTAAGTCCAAATCCTCTAATTTTGTACACAAATTGTTCTTCAAATCCTAAAATTTACAAACCTAGCTTCTCATCTCCGAATGCCTCCTTTAAAGTCGCCAAAACCCTTCTTAAAATTACAGGCAGCCTCTTTAAAGCCCATTGGGCATGGTATTCGACCAATAGGAATGAAGTCCCCCATTCCTTGCCTTCATGCGACCATGCCTTGCTTTCATCCCTGCCAATTAGCTTCCTACTAGTTTAGATTTTCATCCTTAGGTTTCTACCTTTTCCTAAGGTTTCATACTAAACATTAAGGTCCTATATATATATATATATATATATATATATATATTAATGTCAAAATCAAAAGAAATAAAGAACAATGTAAAGTTTCTTATTCCAACTCCTTTTAATTTAATCTACTAGCCACTCTAACATACATTTAGATTTATCAACATATAATATGTTTTAACTAATTTTTACATACTGTAAGCATTTACAGTATGATAGTGTTCACATTAGGGTCACACAATCAATTACCTCTTGAATGTATCGTCTCTATTTCCAATATCTAATTACAGAAGGAAACTATAATCTCCTCCTTCACCTTACCGGTCTCTTCCTTACAGCAATTCAGTCATACCAATAACTACTATTTCCACTAATATATTCACCTTCATAATCTCCAACTGTAATACTGTGCCCTCATAGGTTTCAACACACAGTTACCTTCATTCCAATCACTGGAATTCTTCACATAGAACTGCCATTCACATTACGGTGTTTCACACAAACACATACTCATTCTCTCTATTGAACTACAATCAAATTTCAGCATTCAATCTTTCTTCTTCTCAAATAATACCAATCACATTTCCATTCCATAATTCACTTCACAATATTCAAAAACTCTCAATCCTCTTATTCAAAGAAAATAACAAACAAAAGAAAAGAGGTAGCACGAAGCTTACCCCGGCTCACACTATCACAACGATGGCCTTCGGCTCATGACTATTACAATCTGGCACCTTAATTAACCTCTACAACTCCTATATACTTTTCCTTGATTCTCCAGATTCTAAACGTAATTCTGTAATTAATTGCTTTTAAGAATTAAATCACTCATCCGTCCTCTTGAATTTCCTATTATATGGACTATTAATATATTTTATCAATATCTTTCAAAAATGAATTAATATCTATTCTACATACCTCTTCATGTGTTAAATGAGAGCCAATCTTAATTAATTTGGGCTCTTTTCTCTTTAGTGCCATATCTATCTCTTGCCAATCAGAAGAACATACATGCACATGGTTTGTAGATCCATGGTACCAATCCTTCGATACCGAAGAATAGATTGAGAGAGTATGGCCTACTTGGATGCCACTTGAAGTCTTTTTGAAGTTCAAAGGGAGTTGAATGTCTTCATCTTGCATTAAAGCTTTAAACTCTTCTAATTGTGTATCATCTATTTCAAATCGGAAGGCTTCTTTTTCTTCCACCTCCTCAACCAACGTAGCCATATTCCAACAAAAAGAATCTGAGGACTCTTCTATGATTGGTATTGCTTCTAAAAAGTGTACTGATTGTTCTTCTTCCAAATAGGGATTCTCTACCAACTATTGTGCAAAAGTTCCATCATCTTCATAATCATATAAATCCGGTCCAATGCACTTAATAGATCCTAGGTCTGTGGAAGATCCTACCAACAAAGATCCAGAGCCTTTTTGTCTTACTACCATTTCTTCACCTCTCTTTATGAAGAATACAGGCTTAATTAATATGGTTGTTCTATTTTCTTGAGTTCCTTAAATAAAGTATGGTCTTTTTGATAACTAATTTACAATGCCTCCACATTTTATCAAAAACTTCTAGCCTAATAATAGTGGATAACTGCCTTCTTCTTCTTTCATCTTCACTACTTCAAAATTGAAGATATAATCAACTCCATCGGTCCTAATTCTTAAGTTCTTAATCATACCCTTAAGTTTTTAATCATACCCAGTGGCTTGCAACTTCCTTAGTCTGCGGTCTTCAAATTGAAAATAGAACGGTGTGTGACTTGGAGTCTCAACTTCAACATTGTGGATAGGAGCATGATATTGACGTTACTACCATCATCTACAATAGTACTTGATATGAATTTATCTGCTATCTCCACTTCTATTTCAACTGTATCATAATTTTCTTTTGAATTAAGCCAATCCAACTCTTCTTCTTCAATCCTTCGAGATTCTCCAAACTTCTTAGATTGCCTTGGTATTGTAGCAACTTCTTTTAATTGTTTTTGCAATAAAGGCATTAGTTAGATGAATTATCCAAAAGATATATTTACCTTTACACAGGCTAGGTCTTTCCACAAATCATAAAGGTCTGCTGGATTGTTCACCTTGGATTTCTTAGCTTTAGTCTTTGATAAGAAGGATGCTTTGAAATCATTGTTATTTACAAATTGAAATTTATCATGATCAGATAGCTCCATCTAATATGTATCTTCAAATTGCACCTCTTTTGTTGTTTCTTTAGCGGTCTTATTCAATTCTTGGAACTGAAGTGATTCTTCTGATGAAGATGGGGATTTCACGTCTTCCACTTCTTCTTCCCTCGGTCCTAAGGGAGTAGTTCTAGCACCTCCTCGTATAACCACCAAAGTTGGTAAGTGCAACTTGGATAATAAGTTCTCAATTGGTACTGCAGATATCAAATTGGTACCTTGTATTGGTAATTTTTGAGGCTCCATATAACAATTATCTTGAGAGTTTTGTCTATGTGATAAAGGAACCACACCTTGTAAAGTTTGAACAACCATTGGTAGATGATGTGTTTGTTTATCACTCTTTCTATCATAATATAGATTAGGTGGTCTTTTTGGTTGTAATTCAGGCCCCAATTGCCTTATACCCTACAAATTTTCTACCGCTTGTCTTACATAATCTCCCGTTGGTGGTTGCAATGGAATGACTTTATTAAATCTTGTGCATCGGTCTAATAGATGAATTCCTCTATAAGTAGAATACTTAATTCTATTTTCTATCTACCATGTATCAAGAATATGGAATTTTCCACATGTTCTACATAGTGGATATCTTTGTTTTTGTAGTTGAGAAGCCTCTTTGCCTTGGTGAAGATGTAGAGGCCTATAAGGTGGTAGTAATTGACTAGCTTACCTTATATCTTGAAATTGTCGAGCATAGGGACAATTTTGCATTGAATGACCTTGTTGTCTACAACTTGGATACCATAATAATGTTGTATGAGCTCCTGATTCATATTGAAATGATAGAGGCCTTCCTCCATCCTTCATCAAGCATGAAATCTATTCTTCCAAAGTTTCTATGGCCTTAAGCATTCTATCTTCTCGTGCTTTTCCAGCCTTGTCAATATCTAATCTCTCCAAAGTTACTACAAGATTATAAGTAGTAGGTGCTAAAAGAGGAGGTTCTCTTGAAGCCAAAGGTTGCACAAAATTAAGCTGTGGTACCTATGGATATGCATATTGACCATATCTTGAATCTTTCATAGGATTTTGTGCATAGCTTGCATGAGGGTCATATCTTATTGGAAGGTAGCTAGGGATTAGATCTTCTCTTCGATCCCTAGCTCTTTTATTTTCTTGTTTAGTCTCTTCAATGAATAGAGCAACTCCGATTGCATGATCCAATATTTGTGGCCTATGCGTCCAAATTTCTCAAGATACTAAGGACCGATTTAGTCCTTTAAGAAAGTAATCTCTAATAGTAGTATCATGGAGCAAATCACTGACAAAGCTACTACAAACTTCTTTAAAACGCCTTATATATGCCAAAATTTCCTCTATGGGATGCTGACACATACTTGTTAAAGCAGCAACTACTTATTGTTGTCCCGTTGAAGGTTGGAATCGATCTAAAAATGCCATTAACAATTCATCCCATGTCTTGAATGTTTGTGCATTGTAGGACATATATCATGCATATGGACCTTCTACTAATATGGTAGAAAACCAAATCAAATAATAACCATCGTTAGACACCATATAAGAGGTCATTAATTCCAAAAATCTTTCAACAAGGGCTATAGGATCTTCATGTCTAGAGCCTATGAATTGTGAAAAATTAAGAGGCATTGTCCTCTCAAGAAGTCCTCGAGGCACTACTATAGGTATTCTTCATGGTAGCATCCTTAGTTGAGAAGGTCGAGATAGTATAATAGTCAACACTGTTGGTAGAGAAGCTAGAGCTTGCCTCGAGTTATTTACCACATCCACAAGTAGAATTATAGCTATATGTGATGGTTCAGCTTGTTGTATAAAATTTGGCATAGGTCGTTGAGTAGATATATGAGGCTGCACTTCTCCATTTGCCATTCTCGATGAATCTACTCCAAGTCCTTGTTCTAATTCCATTAAGTCTTGATTTCTTGTTGTAAACTTACTCTTGATCTAGTGAGCCTTCCTATTGATTCAATTACCAAAGTAGCAGGATTTGTCTTTGACATTTGAGGCCTATCGGTTCATCAAGGTTGCACTTTGATGAAATTGAGGTTAAATAGAAGATGGTGAAGATTAAGGCCTTACTTGATCTTTAGCAATAAACCACTTTAGAAGAAAAAGAAGGCTCAACTTGACCAGAGGTGTATTTGTTCAGAAAAATGAGGATGCCCAGTCATAATAGGGACCGTGCGGTTGGACAATTCATTACCACAACAACAATGAAGTTCCTTTCTTTTTGCTCAGCGTACTCATTGCTTTACTATTCCTCTATCTTTTGGCCCTCAAAAACTAAAAACCTTAGTGTTATTAGATTCAAGAGCATCTCCTTATTATTTAGATGAAGAATTTACTAAGCATCATGAGATACTTCTAGTATAAAAATGTAAACCCGTTCACATAGAAGTAATAGATGGATGACTTTTATTATCTAGTAGTATCATCCATGAATCAGAACCTATAGAGGTGATGTTTAAAGACCATAGTAATTATATTATTTTCAATATTATTAGAATCCCATCAAACCCTGTTATTCTTGGTCTTTCTTGGTTAGAAATGCATAATCCATCCGTAGATTGGAGGTTACAAAAGATGACATTTTCTATAAAACATCCTGAGAGTAAGCCTGTTAGAAGATCTCGAATCAAAAATCTTTATTTATTGGAGCAAGAACATTTCTAACATCGTCCCAAGAAGGTACACCGTTTGTCATTTATGCGACTCCAACTAGCGGAGAGAAGATTTTGACAACAAGTATTTTGGAGCAATATATGGATTTTAAAGACGTGTTTCAAAAGAAGAATGTCAACATGCTACCGGAGCATCCATAATATGATTGTGTCATAGACTTACAAGAAGAAGCACAATCACTTTTTGGCCCAATCTACAATTTTTCGGAGATGGTGTTAGCAGAGTTGTGAAAGTATATTGATAAGAATCTAGCCAAGAACTTCTTTTGTCATTCAAAGTTACTAGTTGGGGCACCAAACTTATTTGTGAAGAAGAAAGATGGCTCGCCATGAATGTGTGTGGATTATTGAGGTTTCAACAAGGTGACAAAGAAGAATCATTATCCATTAACCTTGATATCCAGTCTTCTAGAGCAACTTGGGCATGCAAAGATCTTTATAAAGATTGATCTAAGAGGAGCTTACAACCTTGTACGAATCAAGGAAGGAGACAAATGGAAGACAGCTTTCTGTACAAGGTATGGCCATTTTGAATATAATGTCATGCCTTTCAGTCTTATCAATGCTCCGGTGATCTTTCAACATATGATGAATGATATCTTTCAGGAGCACCTAGACAATTTTGTTGTCATCTATCTAGATGATACTTTGATATTTTCCAAAAAATTAGAAGAGCATGAAAATTACATTTATCTGGTCCTTGAAAAACTTTGCAAGAAAGGATTTTATGCCAAATTGGAGAAGTGTTTGTTTAACCAAACTGAGATGGAATTTTTGGGATTTATTGCAACTAGGGAAGGTTTGAAGATGGACCCTAAGAAGGTGGAAGCAATTGTATCATAGGAAGTCCCAAAAACGATTAGAGATGTACAATGCTTTCTTAGCTTTGCTAACTTCTATCGGATCTTCATCAAGAATTGCTCTCAAATTGCTGCTCCATTCACTTGATTGACATGTAAAGACAAGCTTGAATAAAGATTTCTAGCGAAAAAAGTATTTTAAGATCTTAAGATGGCATTTACTATGGCTCCAATCTTGATACATCCGAACTTTGTAAAGGCCTTCTATTTGGAGATCGATGCTTCAGAGTTTGCTATAAGAGTTATACTTTCACAGATAGGCATAGACGAGAAGCTTCATCTAGTTGCATTCTACTTTTCAAAGTTTTGTGCTGCCGAAATCAACAATGAAATCCTTGATAAAGAACTTCTTGCGATAGTGGATTCTTTCCAAGAGTGGCGTCACTTTCTCGAAGGAGCTGCACATCCGGTGACCGTATACATGGATTACAAGAATTTGGAGTATTTCATGTCGGCTCAGGTTTTGAATCGTTGTTAAGCTTGATGGAATATACTGCTATCCAAATTTGATTTTATTATTATTTATTGGCTTAGGAAGCAACAAAGACTATCCAATACATTATCAAGGAGATCGTATCTAGCGCCAAAGGCTAGAGAGGCAGCGTTTGATCAAAAGTATACAACATTGTTGAAGTCAGAACAATTCAAGCTTTGCTCTACTATAATGCCAATTGATGTTGACTTCCTCAACCAAGTACGTATTGTGACTATTGGAGATTCTGTAGCCTTCAATATCATGCAACGTGTAAATAATGACAAGTTTAAGATAGAAGGAGATCTTTTACACATTGAGGAGCGGTTGTATATTCCAAAGAGACCAACACGATTCCAAGTTCTCTAATCTCGATACGACTTTCCTGCTGTAGGACATTTTGGATTCAATAAGACCTTGAAACTTATTTCTTGAGATTTTTGGTGGCCCCAAATGTAGAAGGATGTCAAGGATTTTGTCCTCTCTTGTGACATTTGTTTAAGATCTAAGAACCCTTGGCATCCTCCTTATGGTCTTTTTTAGCCATTGCCTATTCCACATCGACCATGATCTTCAGTTTCCATGGACTTCATTATAAACTTGCCGCCATCGAATTCATTTGAGAGCATCCTTGTTGTGGTAGATCGGCTTACAAAGATAGCACACTTTGTTCCTTGCAAGAAAACATCGATAAGCAAAGATACATCAAGGCTCTTTCTTGATAGTATATATCAATATTATGGTTTACTAGATGATATCGTGTCGGATTGAGGAATCCAATTCGTATCAAATTTGTGGAGATCTCTCTTTGAGATATTGAAGGTAGATATCAAGCTTTCTTTGGCTTTCCATCCTCAAACTGACGGCCAAATGAAATGGTTGAATCAAACTTTGGAGCAGCATATACGATGCAGCATCAACTATCAGCAAGATGATTGGACTGCATATCTATCATTAGCTGAGTTTTCATACAACAACACCCTTCATGCGTCGACTCAACAAACACCATTCTTTTTCAACTATGGATATCATCCGAAGCGTGATTTGTTGAGACCATCAACCAATAACAATCCGGCAACTAAAGGATTTGCAAAACAACTATCGGAGCTTCAAACTATGTTGAAGCTTTAATTGCAAACCGCCCAAGAAGCTTACAAGGCGTTCATAGTCAAATTTCAGAATCAGGCACCTACTTTCAAAATTGGAGATAAAGTATGGCTGCTTCGACGGAATATCAAAACCAAGAAGCCCTATCATAAATTGGACTACAGGAGATTGGGACCATTTGTCATCCAGAAGTAAATCAATCCAATGGAATACCATTTGGGATTATCGGCTTCTATGAAGGTACACTTACTCTTTCATGTTTCTTTGTTGGAACCTTATCGAGAGTCAGATTTTTCTAGAAGAGTACAATGTCCGCCACCTAGTATTGAATTTGAGAACCTCAAGGAATACGAGGTAAAAAAGGTACTAGATTTACGACGTAAGTAGAAAAATTGGAGTACATAGTGCATTAGAGCGGCTATGATATCAATGAGCATACATGGGAACCAATGAAAAATCTTATCAATGCATCGCAAAAGGCAAAGGAGTTTCACTCGCACTATCCTCAGAAACCTAAGCCCTTTCGATGAAAGTTTTACAGTGAAGTTCCTTCTCCTTGAAGCCTCTTAATCCTCGGCCTTACAAAGAAAGGAGAGAAGGAACCTCTAAAAGACATAGTTAGAGACTATAAATCTGTAACCTGAGCCCATTCTTCTATGTTTAGTGCTTATATTTTTTGGTGTGATATGAATAGATAAGAGATAGATACCATACCAGTTATGTCTTGTCAACCGAATATCTCACAAAAATGACCCCGAGATGAAGAATTACCTGTACTACAAAGACGACAAAAGATACATAGTAACAAGTCGCTAATGATTGTGTTTGAGGTAGACCCTACCTAGGATGATCTTTCCAAAGGAATATTTATAAGGCATTTTTACAATGAAGACACGGAAGTTCATGCCTGGTCAAAAATCAAAGGCGTAGGACACTATCGTTGGTTACAAGGATCAATGAACTATTTGTCGCTCAAACAACAATTGGAGTATATTACAGATACTATGCGATAAATTTTCAACTTCTTACGTTGGTACTAACTCGCAATAGAAGTGCTTCTCAAAGACCTCGAAGCTAAAGAGAGGAGTGATGTTAAGGACATACACTAGGAAGTTGTAGAAGATTTTAGAAGATTTTAGAAAATCTTTATAGTTAGTGGAAGCTGCTTGAGAAGCCTCTTAGCTCATGGAAGCTCCTTGAGAAGTTTTATAGATTGTAGAAGCTGCTTGAGAAGCTTCCTAACTCGTAGAAGCTGCTTGAAAAGCTTCCTAGTTTGTGGAAGCTACTTGAGAAGCTTCCTAGCTGGTAGTATATATAGGAGCTAGAACTGAGGAGATCCTCACTCTCGACAATACACCTCTTCGAGCTCTAGCTCACCTCTCTAGTGTTGTTCTTGTATTCATCTCATTAATCTAATTCTTGCCAATTCTTCTTGAGCTTCTTATTTCCAATCAGTATTCTAAATTCGTGACACATCTACAAATACATATAAAGTCAAAATAATATCTAAAAAGCTTTTAAAAAGTTATTTTAGAAGATATTATAAAATTAATCTATTTTTATCTACTTCTATTTATTCATATTATCTAAATAATAATTATAGTAGATATATATCTATGACATTACTCCCCCTTCTAAAGATAAGTTCTACAAAAAAGAGTAATTACATATTGAAGAAGTCTAAGATGCGGCAAAATATATTTATCAAATTTTTTAATATTTGTTTTCTTTGAAGGTAGTTGATAGGTCCTCTTGGCTATCGGTAATGTCCTATTTCAATGCAAAAAGACCACCCTATTATTTAATCATTGTTAAAACTTTCAAAATTTTTTTCAAATAAAATATTTGTTATACCATCAAGAGTTGTTTCTACCTCCAATAAAACCAACAAACATTGAAAGACTCTTCCTAGGTCATGAAATTAAACACATTGTATCTTGCCATCTATTTGAAAAAAAACATGTCATTCTTGAAAGTCTTCACCCTTATTATCTTGTCTTAAAGGCTTTGATAGTTGCAATATCTCATCTAATAAGTTAGTAAATGATGGCTCTTGAGTTAAATTCGTTGGCTATTGATTCTCCATATCCTTAACACCACAATTATATAGAAATTACAAACAAGGATAGGAGGTAGAATGTAATCTTTCATAAATTGTAATTCTTTTATAGTAAAGGTTTACTATCTCTTATCTTAATTTTGATGGATGTCATTGATAAAAAGCTTTGACCTTCTCTACTACATTTGTAGGATTTTTTATTGGCTCCCATGTCTATTTACTAATATTGTATCTGAGCCAATGAATAAGATATTCCAACCTATGTCGGTGCCACCTTCAGTCTAAAACTTCTTCCACCTCAAATTTTTGATTACTACCCACTTCTATAGAGGGCAGTGTCGGGGTAGAGAGAATTTGCCTTAAGAAAATGTTAGACTTCTGGCTGTCACTAATCATTCAATCAAGCTTCAAAATAAAGGAAGCCCTAAGTTTATATATAAATTTTCTCTTTTGAGCAATTATACCAAATACACAAGCCTCAAGTAACCAACAACATCCAAAATATGATAAAATCCTCTAAAACCTTATATATTCTTATGTGGAGATTTTTCCAAACTTCAACACCTCATATCTCCTAATCCGACCGTCCAAACAAACTCAAATTTTACATGAGGTACTGATGTATTCTTATTAACTTTTATAACAACTTTTAATTTTAAATTCATTGCGGATCTTGAGATATCTTGAAAACCCTAACAGCCGCTTCAAATCTTTGTCTTTATATACCCGCATGCAATTTTCTTCATATCTCACAAAATATAAGCTCAAATGCTACGAAATTTATATGTATAGCTTTTTAACACAAAAATGTACATTCTCCAAAAAGTTTGAGTCAAAAATTCGTTCGAATACTCAAGTTATGGCTCCAACCATTACTACAAACAAAATCGCTTACTTACTACCTTTGATTTGAAAGCGCCGCCTTCAACTCCTTATAACTCCTTCACATTCCTTGCCTTCATCTCACCATGACTTGCTTTCATTCCTCCAATTAGCATCCTTCTAGTTTAGATTTTCATCCTTAAGCTTCCACCTTCTCCCAAGGCTTCATACTAAACATTTAGGTCCTATATTTTTTTTTTTTAATGTCAAAATCAAAACAAGTAAAGAAACAAAATAAAGTTTCTTATACCAACTCCTTTTAATTTAATCTATTAGCCACTCGAACACACATCTAGATTTATTAACATATAATATGTTTTAATTAATTTTTACATATTGTAAGCATTTACAGTACGACAACGATGGTATTTGTCTTCTTTCTAGGATATTCATTGTTTTATATGGCTTTTAAAAAAACATGTGAAATATGGAATAGATTTTCATAGACTATGATAGATATAATTGATAAGCAACTGAATTGACTTGTTCACAAATAGGAAATCGTCCAAATCTATGATAATTCAACTTGTCATAAGAACAAATAATTTTAATAATATGACAAAGTAACCATACCTTATCACCAATGTAGAAATGAGGTTGTTCCTTATGATAAGCATCCACATTGCTCTTTTATTGTTTTTTAGCATCTTTTAGACGTCCCTTCATTATTGTATGTAATTCAAATAAATATTTTGCCAAATCTTCCACCACATGATTATCAACTTTTCAAAAATTAAAACCATTAAGTTGTGGATAATAACCATAATTAGCAAAAAATTATATATATATATATTTATTATATAGAAAAATATACTATGTTATTATAAACAAACTTTGTCAATAGCAAAAGAGTTGTCTAATCATCTTATTGGTAATTGATGGTGCACCTTAAATAGTATTCTAAAGCTTGATTTATACACTCTATTTGTCCATTAATTTGAGAATAGAAAGCCAAATATAGTTTTATGTCTACTTTTAGAATCTTGAAAAGATTTTTTTAAAATCTTGATACAAACTAAATTAACTTAAGTAATCCATAATATCGATAGATATTATCAAGAAAAAGCTTGACTACTTTTTTATATATAATAGCTTTTGTACATGGTACAAAATGTGCCATCTTGGTGAAATGATCTATTATCATAAATATAGAGTCATAAGAATTTGAGACTCAAAGATCCTTGATAAAATCCATAGAAACAAAAGACCATGGTTGTTCTTGAATAGGTAACAATTGGAAAAGTCAATAAAGTCAATAATAAAGAGTTTTTGACCTTGAAAAAATGTTACATAACTAAACAAAGTCTTTCACTCCCTTTCATACTTGTGACTACTAAAAATCTCTAGATATAAGTTTTAAAGTCTTGTTGTATCCAAAATGTCAAGCCGTTGGAAAGTTATGACATATTTACAAAATACATAAACATGCTTTTCCTTCTAGAATGTATAAGTGTCTTTTAAAATAGAGTAGGTTTTTTTTGAACTTGAACTTGGAAGCATCATAAGACTTAGAAGAAAGATTCTTGGTATCATAAATGAAAGGATCAGAGGATATACTTGATCAAAACTACTTGACAAGAGTTGAATCAATAGTCAATATTGATTTTATTGCTTGAAGATGAAAATGCTCCAACATCAAGAGAATCATGCTTTGTTGATGAAAAGATGTATTTTCTTCTTATGATACAAGAAAAAAATATCTAAAAAAGGCGTCTAACAAACTTTAGTATTTTTTGGGTCGATAAGTAATCTTAAAATCAAATCTTGATAAAGACATACTCCAATTGACTTGGCCATGATTCAAAACAGGTTCTTATATAAAATATTTAAGATTCTTATGGTTGGAATAAATAAATATTGGATTAGAAGCACCTTTTAGATAATTGCATCATTCTTCAAAAAAAATTATAATTGCAAGAAGTTCTTTGACACAAATCTTATAGCTGATCTTGGCTATTAGAAATTTTCTTGAATGAAAAGCTATTAGATGAAGTTTATTATCTATTTCTATATATAATAATATGGCATCCAAAGTAAAGTTTGATGCATCTATTTTGAAACAAAATATCTTACAAGAGTCAATGTAATATAAGATTGGTGTAAAAATAGAGGTTTTATTCAAAGCTTTAAATATTGCTTTTACTTCTTGATTTCATTAAAGTTTGTTTTTATAAGTCAAATGGATAAGTGGAGTTGCAACTTGAGAGAAGTTCTTGATGAAGATCTGGTAGTAGTTGGCAAATTCCACAAAACATTGGACATTTCTTACCATTTTTGAAATCTTCCAAACTATAATAGTTTGAAATTTTTTAGGATCCATCATTTGAAATGATGTATTCTAAGAAGTCGACTTGAGTAGTGTAGAATATACACTTTTCTATCTTGGCATAAAGTCCTGTATTTCTTAGTTTTTGTAATACACAACAAACATAAAATTCATATTCTTATATATTATTAGAATAGATTGAGACATCATCTAGGTTACAAACAACAAAGTCATCTAAAAACTCTCAAAAAACATCATTCATTAGATATTCAAAAGCTATTGGTGCATTTATAAGTCCAAAAGGCATGTCATTATATTCAAAATGTTTATACATTGTTCAAAATGTAGTCTTCTATTCATCTCTTTTTTTGATGCATACCAAATTGTATGCCCCTTATAGATCTATTTTTGTATAGATCTTAGATTGATATAATTAATCAAGAAGTCTTGATATCAAAGGTAGTAGATATCTATTCTTGATGGTGATTTTATTGAGTCCTTGATAATCGATACATATTTGCAATGATCCATCTTTTTTCTTTACAAATAAAATTAGAACTCTTGCCAAAAATTTGGAATGGCATATAAAGTTCTTGGCTAGATTTTCTTCAATATACTTTTTGAATTTAGCCAATTTATTTTATGATAAATTATAAATTGGTCCAAATGGCACTTGAGTTCCTTCTTAAAGGTCAATTGAATAATCATAGGGATAATATTTTGGTAGAGTATCAGCATTCTTTCTCTCAAATACATCTTGAAAATCTTAATATTGGCTTAGAATGTCGCTTGAAGTCTTTCTACTATTTGAAATGGATACAATATGAATGACATAAGATAATCTTTTTTTTCTAACATGCAAGAAAGCTTTTGCACCTACAAATATAGATTTAATTATAGTAGACTTATGTCTTTCTACTTGATCAATTATATTCTTAGTTATACTTTCAAATAAATCAAGACTACAAGAAATTCAATCTATTTTTGGATTATATTTTTTTAGCAATAATAAATCCAAAATTATTCAATTAGAAGAAGATTTAATCATATTAAATATTACAAAGCTACTATAATTATTATTTATTGCTTCTATAGGAAGAGTTTCATGAATAAATTTTTTTGAAGACAATGGACGACCATCTGTGACTTCTATATGAATATGTTTAGTTTTCTTCATTAAAGATATGCTATATCTTTTAGCAAATTCTTCATCTAAGAAACAAGCTGAGGCTCTTGAATCTAATAAGGTAGAGGCTTTGTGATATTAAGGTCCTAAAATAACATTTATTGTAAAATAAAGAGAAGGTTCTGAGGAGAGAATAAGACCTTCATTAGATATTGTATAAGGTTCTAGCTACACTGTCCCTATTGTAGCTAGACAAACTTATTTTTTGACATACTATTTTCTTTGATGGTAGTATTCCTCATTTTGTAATTGCATCGCTTCTTTGGACAATGTTGAGCAGTGACACCAATTGCATGAAGTAGTGAAGAGTGCTAGCCCTGATTATATTGCATAAATTCCAAATTATTGATACAAATCTTGATTTTGAACAACAATTAAAAATTCATTCCAAATCCTAAGAAAACAAGACTTAGAACTTTGGAATAAGCTTGAAGCTAGCTTACAAACTCCAATTGCCGATCTTCAAATGAATCCCTATTTTGCTCTAGGCAGCCATTTTAGTGACTGGAGGTTTGATTTCAAGTATGTTCCACAAATGGTTAATCCTCGGATATCAATCCAATCTATCCTAGGGATTTTTTAGTTTGATCTTATCTTCAACTTAAGTCTAGTATCAATTATATTAATTATTTATCTTTTTTATACTATTTTTTTTTTATCAATTTATGGCCTTTCTAAGCCAATAAAAGAAATTTAATAGTTTAGAAGGTAAAATTATTAACCAACCTTGAATCTACTAGCTATTAAGATAAGAAAATAAACTAAGAGATTTTTATAAAAGCCATGCTTAAATGTCTTGAATTACTATTGAACTAAGATGATTAAATATTAATTAAAATTTTATTTTTGATTATATTTTTACCATATAGTTGTGTTACAATATGGCAACAATATGGTGCATATATAAGAAACTTGTCTTGCAAATTAAAACATATGCTTTATAAAATGAACACGTATTGGAGATCCTATAGAACATTGTTATATAGCTCCTTGTTAGATAGTAAATATAGAAGCAAGAGTAAAGCCTTCTTCATTGTTGTCATTGCTTTTATAGTCCTTAGTCTTGTTTTAAGACTTTTTAATATTCTTGTCTTTAGCAATAGCCATTCTAGTTCAATATATTACTATCTTTGAGTGACTTTTTAATCTTTTTGAGTGATACAAGAGTGTATTGAGTTTTCTTTCTTTGAGATTCATGTCCTTGACACATCCTTTCCTATGACCTAGAAGAAGCCATGATCTAATTTGCGACTTAAATTCAATTCTTTTCCAAGTTCTTTTGAGATACTTGTCACATAGTCTTATATGATTTTTGGTAATTGATTGTCTTCCACAATATATGCTATTATGACTTTCTTTTAAAAATAATCCATTTCTTTTGGTACTTTGGCCTCGTTTAATATCACCCAAACAACACATTTTGTTAGTATGAAATCTTTTTTGCTACAAAAAAATCTTTTAGAAAGGATCTTAGTTGGTGATGCTCGCATGGGATGGATATCTATGAGCCGCTCCATTTGTGCAATAGTAGCAACCAATTCAAATTCCAATTATTCTTTCTTAGATCTATTCTTCTTGTACTACACCTTCAATGTTGTAAGAGACAGGGATGCATGTGTCAACTTGCTTTTTAGTATCACAGCATAGGTCGTGGTTATCGTCATGTTGTCTCCTCACACTATTACAATCCCACTACAAATGGTACTATAGGCACTATGACTCACTTTAGTGCAACCTCCACTGCTAGGCTCAACTAAAACCCTAATCCTAAAAAAGTCCTATCCTCAATTGATATCTTACTTGCTTAAATTATTGTATATAAATTTATCAAATCCTAACACAATGTGCCAGGGTATTGAGCATTGGACCTCGCAATCGCTCGCAGGCCAGATATGTGGTATTACACATCCTCGCAGTAATCCAAGCGCCAGTGAGGAGGAGCTTGCCGGATCTTTCCCGTTTTTTTTTTTTTTTTTTTTGTTTTGTTTTGTTTTGTTTTTTTTTTCCATTTATGCACCTACTGCATATATGCTGAAATGCTTAAGTTATCTGAAATGGGTTGTCTACCTTACGCACAGCAAAGGAGCCCCATCACCATCAGCCGGCGTGCATGCGCTCAATGGATACAACACAGAGATGTCGGTGTGACAGCAACACTGAAATTGAGCACTGCTGAGGAGATTGAAGGCCAAGCGGTGGAGCTACTCCTTGACAACGACCAGGATTCGTCCGCAAGACGCAGATACCCGGACAGAAGTGTTCGTCATCGGGTTGCTCCGCATCTGCGTTCGCAACTGTGTTCGCAACGGCATCGCAATGCGGCACTGCAGTAGATGAGTGTGTTCATGAACCATTGGAAATCGTGAATGGCGACATCCGCGAGACATCAGTGAACGTGAGCCGTCTGCGATGCTTTCGCGGCCTCCTGTCCCGACCCCTCCGACGTCTATCTGGACATGCCCTGATGCCGTGAGTGGGTTGGGGTCGAAACTGGGCATGAAGCTTCTGGTCGAGTATATTTTGCTTGGGTGTTGGGGGATCGTTCGCTTTGTTTCATTGGACAGCTGTTAATAGACAAGCCTGCCGAGCACGGCATTGACAGTGGGGCCCACCTTCATGAACAACGCAAGGGTCCTGCAGCTCTCGAGACCTCGAGAACTTATTCGAGATCCTGGGATCCACCATGAAAGTGCGACACAAGGAATTCGTTCCGTGGTGACGGCGCAGCGATTTCGTGAGGTATATTAGGAGGGGTGGGAGAGAGTGGTGGAGTAGAGTCAGCGTAGGGATTGAAATTGGATACGGTTCGTGTTGCGCCTATTCGCGCTGCTGTCTGAGTTGCATGACGGGGAACGTGACGTGGGGAGGACCTGGTGTCGCATCAGCCGCTTGTTTGAATAGGACCTTGTGTCGTTGGGATTAGCGTGGGCGGGAATTGAGAGCGCAGGCGTGAGAATTGCGGTAAGCTTCGGAGCGGGGACGGTCGTGATTGCAGGTAGAAGAGGTTGTAGAGGATTTCTTGAGAGGCTCGTAAAAGAGGGAGAGAGAGAGGGAGCAGAAGAGAGTTGAAGAGCGTGAGAGCTGGATTGAGGTGGTTGTGGAGCGATGCAGTCGCTGATGAAAGTTGTGCTTGCACCTCGAACGGGGTCGGCGACGGAGAGCGAGAGGAGAAAGAAGAAGAAGGAGGATGTTTTGCTGGAGCGCAGTTTGTCGTCTTCAACTCGGTATCCGTCAATGCCGCGGTACCCGCTGTCGCCCTTGCATGGCGAAGTTGACGTCTCGGAGATTCGCAAAGCAAATTTGAAGGTCTGTAATGCAACCCTCACAAAGTGCGGGTTTAGCAGCGGCATTGAAACGCCGGAGTGGCGTGGTTGTGGAGTTGTTTTGGAGTGATTTTCTTGCCTTCTTGTTTACGCCATATCTGGGCAGGTTATCGCCCGGCCTGGGAGGAGGGGAGATCTCTGTTGTGAGTCCCTGTTAAATTCCAGTAGGAACGGTCGTGGTGAAAGTGCTTGGCGCTGGAATAAGTCGGGGATTTCGCGAGAAAAGCAGTGATGAGCACTTGAACATGAGAGCGATGAATGGGAGCAGAATTCCTCAAAGGTCTGTTGCATAGGAGAACCCCAGGGGCCGAAAGCGGATCGTGCTAGCAACGTTTAGCGGCGCCGCTCGACTTTCTGATCCAGTGGTAGAACGTGCGTGGGGCTGGTTCAAATGGGACATGTGTGGTTTGGCAATTGATTCCACGGGGTCGTCATTTCATATGTATGTGTTGATTGGGTGTACAGGTTACAGGGATGGAGTGCGCAGCGTGTGCGGGGTCCATCGAGAAAGCCGTGAAGAGGTTGCCCGGCATCGAGGAAGCAACGGTGTCAGTATTGCAGAACCGGGCTCAAGTTGTGTACAGGCCCGCCTTCGTACAGGTACAATTCCTCCCACTCCGTGTTGTTCAGAATTCCGTCGGGACCAGTGAAGCGGGGATCGTTCGCGCAGCACGCGGTGCAATGCGGACGGCAAGAAGATGCTTGTAGCAATGTTGTAGGAAACGACTTGAAAGGTGTGCAGTGAGGGGTGCTCCAAAACTTTGCATGTGGTGAGAGGGTCAATTTAGCAATCCGCCAGATGGACCGTGGCAGCTAGGAGCTCAGAAGTAAGATGGATGTGGGCAGCGGTGGAATTGGAAGGCATTGAATCTTACACGGGGAAAGTGGAATCCAGGAGGAAAGCATTCGGGAGGCGATCGAGGACGCGGGGTTCGAGGCGGAAGCAATTGTGGACGATGCCGGTCAACGGAGCGGGAGCATCAGCCGTTTTCGTATCAAGGGCATGACGTGCACCTCTTGCTCAAACTCCATAGAGTCTTCGCTGAAAAAGCTGGATGGAGTGCAAAAGGCCGTAGTAGCCCTCGCCACGGAGGAGTGCGAGGTGAGGCACGATGCTGGAGTGATTTCTCACGTCCAGCTTGCCGCCGCCATAGATGACCTGGGTTACGAGGCCGAGCTTCTGATCGCAGGTGAAGAGACGAACAGAATCCGTCTGCAGCTGGAAGGCGTGACGGCTGCAGCGGACTTCCAGCTCGTGAAAGAGATGCTGGTGGCTCTGTCCGGCGTGACATCGGTGGATTTGGATTTCAGCAATGCGATGGTCACAGTATCGTACGAGCCCGACAGGGCTGGGCCGAGGACTTTCATAGAGACCATCGAGCAGGCGGGAGTTTTCACAGCGAAGTTGGAGGCACCTCGTGGTCGTGGGAGTCACGACAGGGGCTTGGAGATCCAGCACCACAAGAAGTACTTCCTTTGGAGCTTGGTGTTCACGGTCCCAGTGTTCTTTTTGTCCATGGTGTTTATGTACATACCAGGCATTATGGAGGGTCTGGAGCACGGCAGGCTGAACGGCTTGTCGATCGGAGCTTTGCTGCGGTGGATTCTTGCGACTCCGGTGCAGTTCGTTATCGGGAGAAGGTTCTACGTGGGAGCGTACAAGGCGCTCCGGCGAGGGTCGTCGAACATGGACGTGCTAATTGCCATGGGCACGAACGCAGCGTACTTTTATTCTGTGTACATAGTGTTGCGGGCGGCTACGTCTCCTACGTTCAAGGGCACGGATTTTTTTGAAACGAGCGCGATGCTCATTTCGTTTATCATCCTGGGAAAGTATTTGGAAGTAATGGCCAAGGGGAAGACCTCGGAAGCCGTTGCCAAGCTGATGGACCTCGCTCCGGACAAGGCGACTCTGCTCACTCTGGACGAGGAGGGGGACGTGGCAGGAGAGAGGGAAATCGGGGCCGAGCTCATCCAGCGGCGAGACATCATCAAGGTAGGCCTACGCGCTGGTGTTGTAGGTGCTACGTTTCAGGCTTGGGCTTTCGCTGGGGGTTGTTGGATGCGGCTGTCCATACCGATTCGGAGAGTCGGACGGTTGGAAACAGAGTCGGGTTTGTATGTGGGCCATTGTAGAAGCTTGTGCTAGAGAGTTGCGGTGCGTGTCGTTCCCGTGAAGCGGTCCTAGTGGGTAGCGTGGCAGCCATGATTGTAGTTGTGCCCGTTCTTGCAATGAAAAGTCGTTTTGGCTTGCGCAGGTGGTACCGGGCTCGAAAGTGCCCACGGACGGTGTGGTGGTGTGGGGACAATCCTTCGTGAACGAGAGCATGATAACAGGCGAAGCCCGCCCCGTACCGAAGAAATTAGGGGACAAGGTGATAGGAGGCACCATGAACGACCACGGCGTGATACACATACGAGCCACACACGTAGGGGCGGAGACCGCATTGGCACAAATTGTGCGGCTGGTGGAAGCCGCCCAAATGGGCAAAGCCCCGGTCCAGAAGTATGCGGATCGCATCTCCACTTACTTCGTCCCCGCCGTGGTGGTCGCGGCGTTCGTCACGTGGCTGGCTTGGTACGTTGGAGGCAAAGCACGCTCGTACCCAAAGTCATGGATTCCGGCTGCGATGGACGAGTTCGAGCTGGCACTTCAGTTCGGGATATCAGTGCTCGTCATCGCGTGCCCCTGCGCCCTCGGCCTGGCCACACCCACCGCAATAATGGTTGCCACAGGGAAGGGCGCGACGCAGGGGATCCTGATCAAAGGGGGTCAGGCACTGGAGGCTGCACACAAGGTGAAGACGGTGGTTTTCGACAAGACCGGGACGCTGACAATCGGGAAGCCCATCGTCGTTCACACCAAGCTGCTCACGAACATTCCTCTGCACGTGTTCTACGACACAATCGCAGCAGCGGAGGTCAACAGCGAGCACCCACTGGGAAAAGCGATCGTCGCGTACTCCAGGAAGATCAGCGGCGAGCATTCGTCCCATGGTCAGCAGCAACACGAGGTGCGTGATTTCGAGGCCATTCCAGGGCAGGGAGTGCGCGCCGTGGTGGACGGCAAGGCGACCCTGGTGGGGAACATGCGACTGATGAAGGAGCACGGGATCCACATATCGGAAGAAGCGGAGGAGCACTTGCGCGATGTGGAGACTTTGGCCAGGACGGGAGTGATGGTTGCCATCGAGAGGGAGTTGGTGGGGGTGGTGTCCATCGCGGATCCAGTGAAGCCGGAAGCAGCCAGAGTAATCAGCATCCTCAAGTCAATGGGCGTGCGCAGCATGATGGTCACGGGGGACAACTGGGGCACAGCCGTGGCGATTGCGAGGGAGTTGGGAATCGAGAGGCCATGCGTGCACGCAGAGTCGTTGCCAGAAGACAAGGCCAGGATCGTGGAAGAAATGCAGGTTCGTGGTTTGCCTGGTGCACGAGCATGCGTGGGGGCTGCGGGGGGAGTTTGACCTGGGGAGGGAACGCGAGCGCCGGGGTGGGATTGGATTGCGTAATGGGGGAAGCAGAGGCGAGTGATGAGGACGCTTGGTGAACAAGCATGCTGACGCTGAGGTTTGTGGGATGCAGGCGGCAGGGACGTCGGTGGCCATGGTGGGGGACGGCATCAACGATTCGCCAGCGTTGGTCGCAGCGGACGTGGGGATGGCGATAGGAGCGGGGACGGACATCGCGATCGAGGCGGCGGACATCGTGCTGATGAAGAGCAACCTGGAGGACGTGATCACAGGGATAGACTTGTCACGGAAGTCGTTCTTCAGGATCTGGCTGAACTACGTGTGGGCGTTGGGGTACAATGTGCTGGGCATCCCCATAGCTGCGGGGGCGCTGTTCCCAAGCACGGGGTTCCGGTTGCCTCCGTGGGTGGCGGGTGCAGCCATGGCGGCGTCATCGGTGTCGGTAGTATGTTCGTCGCTGTGGCTGAAACGCTACAAAAGGCCGAAGGTGGTGGAGGAGATAGACACGAGTGTACAGCGGTAGTAGGCGCGGAGCACGTTCCAGTGCCTTCTCACAGTTTTGCGAAGCAGATCAGTTTTGCACAGCGTCTTCGGGGAGCTGTATTTCAGGCGGCGCCCGCTCGTGCCTGGGCTCAGGGGCGGGTGTCGCCTCAAACACAGCGCTCTGGGTGACATGTAAATAGATATATTTTTTTTTCATTTTATAGTATTTGTGTTCACCTTTGATAATTTTAGGGTAGGATTTTTTATTCATTCATTAGTTTATTTTGTTGTGGGCATTTTTATTGATGATTTTATTTTGAATATTTTATGTATCTTAAAATTCTAGTAATTGATACTCAAATCATTATATAATTCGAATTAAATGGGATTCATCTACAGATACTTGTAATTTAATACAATTTTTCTTGTTCAATTTCGATTCTTTTGACTATGTGCATTTACATTGTTATCGCCTAATTTTATGTTTTCTAAAGTGAACAAATCTTACTACATAAGCTACTTTGAAAAGGAAAACAGTTTAAAAATGGTATTGCTTGAGTAAAAATCCAGATATACTTAAAATGTTTCTCTTTATATAACTATTTCAAGAGTCCATTCTATATCACATCAAATCAATTTGAAAACAAATATCATCAAGCTCCACACTCTAAATCCTTAACAACGAAATGGCTTTTTAGCAAATTGTCATTTTAAAAACATATAAAGAAAACATGTTTAATTTGTTTGTCATACAATTCACACACACACACATACATACATACATACATACATACATACATGTTTGTATGTATCTACATATATATATGAGAAGAGTACACATTTTCTGTTTCCCTATGGACAAGGTTACAAGATACTGTTAAGATTCAAAGTGTGAACACACTTGGTACAACCACCTGGCATCTTCTAGCAATGCCATACCATTCTAGGCAAAAATGTTAGCAATTTCAGCAATTTTTTAACACAACCCGCAATACTGTAATGAAGCTTTAAATGGTGTAGCAAATAAAGAGATCGAAGTAGGATTTAGAGCTCTTCTCAAAGAGGCAAAGTTGGACATCCACTTTGAAAACCCCGTCGGCGGTGAACACGATGCTGTCGCAAGCAGCCAAGGTTCGAAGTAGTGTACACGGAGTAAGCTCCGTGTAGATCATCGGAGTTGCGGACAACACGAGCTCCATGGACTACGAGAGGAGTACCATCGGAGGTGGGGGAGGGGGTTCCATGATGGAAAAAGCGGGGATTAGGAAACTCATGATACAACTCCAATCATTACTAACAACAAAATAACTTACTTTCTTTGAATTACATAAGATATCTTCAATGTCTTATAATTCCTTCATCTAGACTTAGAATTTATCAAACAAGATATGAACAAGATAGCTTAGAAAGTGCTCTCTCTAATCCTAATCGCCGCTCTTCGTTGTTCTTTGTAAGCATATGTTTTGCTTCAATGAATGACAATAGGTACAAAATTGACACTTTAGTTTTGAACACCTATAACTCCTTCATAAAAACTCCAAATCACACAAAATTTGCATCCAATCCATATCCAAAAACCTAAACTTGCCGATCCTAACCTCCAAAGTTCAAATGACCTTGGAAGAGAAATCATTATCCCTAATAAGGACTTGAGTAGCCTCCTTAAAGTCCATTGGCCATGACATTCAACTAATAGGGATGAAAATCTTTTTTCTTTGCCTTCATTTAACCATACTTTGCTTTCATCCTTTCCAATAAGCCTCCTTATAGTTTAGACTTTCATCTTTAGACTCCAACCTTTTCTTAAGCTTTATACTAAATATATAAATCTTACATAATATAAATACTATAATAAAAATAGTTAAACCTCTAAATAAATTGTTTTCTATCTTTTGACCTCGCACAATTCATATGCCACATGTTAAAGGCTCATACCAAAGTCTTATTGAAGAACTGTGCCAATAGCAAAGTCGGAAGCATCAATGTCAAGTATACATGAAAGATTGGGATCATATGGTTGTAATATTGAAGCAGTACAATCTAATGAATTTATATTAATTTTTAACTTTTATGTTGATGATTTAATCATCTTAACCAATATCTTAAAGATAATAGATTTGTTGAAAATAAAGTTAAAAAAGAAGTATAAGATGATTGATTTGAAAGAGCTTCACTATTGTTTAGGAATGGAATTTGTGAAAGATTATGCTAAAAAGATGATAATAATAATCCAAAGCAAGTACATTGAAGATGCGTTGAAACGATTTAACATGAAGAAATGTAAGCCTACATATAAACCTTTGGAGGCCAATTTGATGTTGATGAAGCTCATAGATGAAGAATTTGCTAAAGTTGAAGGTCAAATGTTAGATATTCCATATTAGATAGCAATAGACTCACTTATGTATGCAATGGTTGGCACAAGGGTGGATCTTGCATATGTAGTGAGTATTATGAGCCAATACATATCAAAGGCTAGAGCAATCCCTTTGGCAACCATTAAAAAGATTATGAAATACTTAAAAGGTATTTTATATTTTAAATTATATCTTGAAAGTAATAACATTACTTTGCATAGTTATTGTAATGCGGATTGGATTAGAGTTGCAAATGATAGAAGGATCAATAACGAGGTATGTTTTCTTTCTTGAATGAAAGCGCTTTATGAAATCAGAAGAAACAAGCAACAATTGCAAGATCAATAATGGAGGTAGAATACATAGTAGTAAATTATGATACAATGGAGATAATATGGCTTAGACAACTTTTGGAGGGCATTGAGTAGTACAAATAGAAACAACAATAGAATGCGACAATCAAGGATGTTTTGCGCTTACAAAGAATCCAAAGCATCATCAAAGACCAAGTACATTGTCATTTAACATTACTTCATAAGTGAGAAGATTGAAATGAGAGTGATTAATATAAAGTATTATGCAACAAAAGACATACTTGTTGATTTGTTGACAAAGACATTAAGAAAGGATAGGCATTGCATGTTAATAAAAGAATTAGGATTGAAAGCCTTTGACCAATAGAAAAGTAAGAGTATTAAAATAAGTAAATAAAAATAAAAATAGAATAAGTTATAATACAACACCCTTGCTGCAACAAATCTCATTGCAATCTATAGATCCAAATGTGAAAATTCGCTCCTTTGAAGTTGAGTGATCCAAACTACCGCGCGACCAACCCCCTTCACTTAGAAATTTGCTAAAAATTCAAATTATCTTCAAATCCAGCGAAACTTATGCCCTTCAAAGCTTAGCTTATAAATCTTGATGCTTCCGAAATTTCAAATGAATCCAAAGAATCAAGCTAATCGATAAATGTCTTCCTAAACTCGATTAATCCAAACTCGCGAAGGTTGTCAACCCCTCACACTCAAAATTTCACCAAAAATTTAATTCAACTCTGAATGGAGCGAGACTTCTTTGTCAGAAAGCTAACAACAAAAGCTAAAACCACAAAAAAAATCACATTAGAACTAAAATAATTGAATGACTGATGGAGGGAAATCTGAGGCTCTTGAAATCCTTGGAGTAATTGAGAGGCCAAAGGAGCTATTCACCACAATGAAACGTGTTTTAAGACCCAATGACTATCATTCGCAACTCGAAATCCATCCACATCCACCCATAAAATTCATAATGAGATTTAAAATCTAAATGAAATTAAAATTAGGATTTTTGGCCAAATTTTAGCATGGCTTCATCCTTCACCAAAAGAGAAGAGAGAGAGGGCTTGGAAAACCAAGCCTCTCTTATACAATTGAGTGGAGGCTCGTAGAAGGGTGGCTACATCTCCACCCTTGATTTTTCAGATTCCTAATCTAGATCTATGGCCTTCATTCATCCAAGACCAAATCTCGTTACCAAGGCTGATAGCCCTTGTAAGTAGTTAAGAAGGCATTTTTTTTGCAAATCTAACTTCACTATTGTGTTCAAAACACCTTTTTAAGCTAAGATCGACTACTCTTATGCCCCAATCCATGCTCAATTATAATTTCCATGGAAGTTTTTACTTATAAGGATCTTGGCAATTTTTTTTTGTGAAATTCTTCAAAATGAGAATTTCATTGCTTCTCTTGTATTTAGAAGGAGAGGTTGCTGATCTTGTTTTCTTCACTCCACGAAGTAAATCCGGTGCCACCATTGCATTAAAGAGACTCCCATTAAGTAGAAGAACCACCATGCCGCTTAAATTTGCCGAATTTGGAGGAAAAATCCAAAATTACCATTGCTAACTTTCCTAAATCTTTTAGAGAATTATAATTCCAACCCCTAAATCATGTGAATTATTATAGACGAACTCATTGGCTTTTAGTCAACCCTTATAGTAATGACCAACAACCTTTAAATTATTAAACTAACTAAGTTGCTATTCTAATTTTCTAACTCTTGTCACTTTAGTCCTAATTAATCTAATTCAAAAAATTAGGCTATGATTTATATCATGAGGGATTGTAATCCTAAAAATTCTATAAAATTGAATTCTACTTATATAAATCCTAATCTAACATGTTTAATTATTATAAAATAGGAAAATAACAAAAATTTAAATTTTAGAGTATAATTGAGAGCTAACATGTGGTGCACCATTCTGTGGGCTATTTGCCATGCAAATAGAATGGACCCTTGAGTCTCTTACAAGTGAAGGTAGTGTCTTTTCCAAGCACATGGTCAATTGAAATTCAAGAATAAGATTCTTAAAAATAATAAAATCATAATATAAAATCCGATATCAAATCCTCTCAACTCTAATATCCATTTATTAATATTATAAATTAAAATATTGAACTCATCCTTCTTCCTCAAATAATGTCAATTTGGAGTACTATAGAAAAATAATTAGAAGTTAAAAAGTTGAAAATAAAAATAACCATATCCTCCCTTCTTAGAGCAAATTCTAACCTATAAATAATAAATTAATTCAATTGGCCTCCCTCCTCCATCAAAGTGGATTTGGATTAAAAAAAGAAGTGAAAACGGAAGAAGAATAATAAAATAAGAAGTTGTTAATTACTACATGAGAAGCAATGTCTTTTTCTTAGCAATTTGGACCTAATCTATGTAAATCATCTAATACAAGTTAAGAAAGTGAAATAAGATTGAATAATAAGAGCAAAAGATGAAAATTACTCACTCAATGCCGTCACACTATATCTTGGGCCTAACACATGGAAGAATATTCATATTATATTTTAATTTTATGTATTTTTAATAAATGTGTGAATGCCCTATAAATCATACTATCTCGCTTAACTTCATAATATTAACATCCTCTCTTGGAACTATAAAGAAATAAAAAAAGAATAAGAGAAGAAGAAAATTTGAGATATAATAAGAATATTATAAAAAGAGGCACTTAGCTAGTATTTCACCTTTTGGTTGCTAATAAATCCCCAATCAACCGTCTTTGAGGGTTGATTAATATTGATCTTTATAGCTTCTATTTTGCTCTCCAACATACTATTTGATATTAAAAAAATATAATCTATAAAAGAATTTTGTTCCTATCGTCACACTTTGTATTCTTTAGACCGTTTCTCCTATTGTTCGTGTAGGAAATAATGAGCCATCTAAGGTCTTCAATTGTATAGAGTTGTTGGTGGAGACATCCACCACAATATAAGGGCCAATCCATACAAGCATCAAATTTTCTTGAGAATTCCATTTTTTTGCATCTTCAAGTATGACTCACATACCAGGCTCCAATGCCCTCTTTTTAATCTTTTATCAAAAGTTACCTTTCTTTGGCATTGAATGGCCTCAATATTTTGGATTGCCATTTTTCTAAACTCACGCAAAGCTTTTAATTGTTCCATCTTATCTTTCACCGATCTCGACCACCCAACCTTTCCTTTTGCAATCCGTAATGAAGGTATTTCAAGCTCAATGAAAGAAATGGCTTCTATTCCATACATCAATGCAAATGGTGTAGTACTTGTAGTTACCTTATATGTGAATCTATATGCTCAAAGAGCTGCCGTGAGCCTTCACATCCCAATCCTTCTTGCTGCCTACTACGCTTTGTGTAAAATCCTTACTAACGTTTGATTCATTCATTTTGCTCTTCCACTGGTTTGAGGGTGATAAGGTGTAGTTTTTCGATGTTAGATGGTAAAGATAGATGTGATTTCTTTGACATTCTCATTGAGGAAATGAGTTCCTTTATCACTTATTAAGATTTTTGGGCTTCCAAATCTAACAATGATATTTTCATATAAAAAAATTATAGTTTGTTTACTATCTAAACACTTCACTTCCTTGGCTTCAGCCCATTTGGTCAAGTATTCTATGGCCACTATAATAAATTGGTTTCTCTTTGAAGAAGTGGATACTATAGGTCCAACATAGTCAATTCTTCATTGTTCTAAAGGCGCTAATGGCGAGTGGATGCAAAGGCAATTGCATGCGTAGATCATTACGTGTATATCCATGGCATGTATCACAACATCGAGCGTGGGCCTCTCAGATCTCAGTAAAGAGAGTGGGCTAGAAATACCCTGCTCTTAAGATTTTTGTGAGGTGAGTCTTCCTGAAAAATGACCACCACAAGCACTATCATGGCAAGCTTCTAGGATAATAGGGACTTCTTCATATATCATGCATCTTCTTAGAATTCCATCAATGCCCCTCCTGTAGAGCTTTCCACCTAATAAGATGAAATGTGTATCGCTCACCCTAATCTTTCGCTCTCTTCTTTGTCTAATCTTTTGGATAAGTTTGAGATGATAAAATTTTGTCAAGTGATTGTATCATGTAGGAATGGCCTTTATCATGAATAATTTACTATCCGAAAACTCATCATCTACATCCTTCATTCTCAATTTATTAGAAATTCTTGACAAATGATCCGCTTGGAGATGCATCTTTCCTGGCCAGAATGAATCAGATAATCTAACTCGCCAAAGAAGAGTACCCATCATGCAAGTCTTGCATTTAAGTCTGGCTTATTCACCAAATATTTGATAGCCATGTGGTCTACAAAAAAGACTACACGATTCATTAACAAGTAATGTCGAAATTTCTTTGTCGAAAATACCATTGTCAAACATTCTCGCTCAGTAGTAGTGTAATTCTCTCTCTCGCTGATAATTACCTACTGGCAAATGCTATAGGATAGTATACCTTGCTTCCATTAGTTGGTTGACATAACGCGCTTCCTAATGCTACTACTCAAGCATCATAGTATATATGAAATGGTTTGGACCAATCTGAAGGTCTTAGAACTGAAAAACTAGTGAGTTTATCCTTCAACTCATCAAATCCTCTTTGACACTCCTCTATCTATTAGAATTTAGTCCCCTTCTTCATTAGGTTAGTGATGGAGGCTATTGAAGTTGCATAGTCCTTCATGGTATCTCTATATCAACCTATATGACCATAAACCTTCCGTATTCCATTCACATCTTTTGGTGGATGTAATTCTACTATCACTTTAACCTTCTCAGTGTTTGGTTCTTTCCTTGCTTGAGATACAATATAACCAAGCAATGCATCTTGTCGTACTACCAAATAAAATTTTTCAAGATTAATGGCTATACCAATTTGATGACATCGAGTTAATGCCTCTTTTACCCAACTTAAGTGGTCTATAGCCTTAAATTGAATACTAAAGTCATCAATAAAAACCATCATTGACTTGTATAAGAGGTCCGAGAATGCATATGTCATTGCTCGTTGAAATGCAGATGGTGCATTGCAAAGACTAAAAGGCATGACTACATAAATGAATGTTCCTCATAGCGATAAAGGCTATTTTATGCTAGTCTTTTGGTGCTATTGAAATTTGATTATAGCTTGAGTAACCATCCATAAAAGTATAGAGCTCGTGTCTAGCCACTTCATCTGTAATGGTATTCATGAATGGAAGAGGGAAGTGATCTTTACAAGTATACTGCTCAAGGCTCTATAATCAATGCATATATGGAATTTTCCATTTTTCTTCTTTATCAATACCATTGGAGACATCCAACCTATGATTTCTATTGGTTTAATGAATCCAACTTGAAAAGTCGCTCCAATTCTACTTTTACTATATGTTACAATTTTGGATTCATCATGCGTTTCTTTTTGTCTAATGGAAATAGTACTAGGAAATAAAGAAATGTGATGTTCCACAATGTGTGCTAGAATCCCTCTTAGATCTAAATAAGACCATGTAAAGACATTCCTAAATTCTATAATTAAATCTTTGTACTGAGACACCTTGTGATTGCTTATTTTACTTATTCCGAAAAAAAACTCCAAGAATAAACTCAGTATAGGGGATTCGAATACGTAAAATGACTAGTTGCTTAAGCGCTCACATTAGGGTCACACAATCAATTACCTCCCGAATGTATCATCTCTATTTTCAATATCCGAATACACAAGAAACTATAATCTCCTCCTTCACCTTATCGGTCTCTTCCTTACAACAATGCAGTCATACCAATAATCGCTTATTTCCACCAATATATTCACCTTCATAATCTTCAACTGTAATATTGCACCTTCACAGCCTTTCAAAGACACAATTACCTTCATTCCAATCACTGGAATTCTTCACACGTAACCGCCATTCACATTACAAGATTTCACATAAACACAGCACTCATTCTATCTATCGAACTACAATCGATTTCAAAGATTCAATCTTTCTTCTTCTCAAATAATACCAATCACATTTCCATTCCATAATTCACTTCACAATATTCAAAAACTCTCAATCTTCTTATTCAAAGAAAATAACAAACAAAAGAAAAGAGTGAGCACCAAGCTTACCCCGCTCACACTATCACAAATGATGGCCCTCGGCTCATGACTATCACAACCGCACCTTAATTAACCTCTACAACTCCTATATACTTTTCCTTGATTCTCAAGATTTTAATCGTTGTTGCGTTGTAACACGAAAGATACCGTGAAATAAAAATAAAGAAAGAGGACTTTTATTAATGTTTAGTTACCTCGAATATTGGGAGCAATGACCAATTCCAAACAAGCAAATACCGAGAGGCCAGTGGGGCCACCCTGCTAGCCGGGCCAAAGATACCGAAATGCTCCGCTCGATTCCAATAACAAGAGTGAGCCGAAAGAGAAAGGACCAATTCAATGACAGTGAACCTGGTTCAAGAGCCAACCGATCCAATTTCAAGACATCCAATCCAAATCTTACTACGGGCCTCTTAGCCAATATGAGACCGAATTGGTCGAGAAAGCGACTGACGGCGGAGCCAATTCCGGATCCAAGACGAAAGATTGAAGAAATTTAGAGGCTAGGATTTGAAAAAGGAGAGAATTAGGTTAAAAGAGAAGATAGATTAAGAAATGAAGGAGAGAGAATAAGATTTTTTTAGAAGGGTCGGAGAGCTAGCTTCATGCTTTGGGAGGAGAAAAAGATAGAAAATTGAGGTTTTTTTCTTCAGTAGGGTTTTGGGAAGTCTAAGGCAATCGTGCTAAAGTCGGTATTGTATTGGTGAATCGATTTTTAATGAAGTGGGTGTGATTACTCTTGAATGTTTTGTGAAATCGAAGTTACGCCTATGATTGAAGAATTAAAAAGGTGTCTATAGGATTGAGCAGCGGAGTGAATGAAATTTATTGGATTAATCTAATGAGATACCAATGGATACAAGATCGTGAGATAAAGCGGTATCAAAGATTAGCAGCTTGGGTTGTTCGAGGTTCTCTCAGAATGTCTAGAGACCTACCTAGGCAAAAAGGACTTTGGCGAGCAAATAAGGACATTCGTATAGATTTACGATATATTCTTGTAATTGTTTATATTTCAACAAATAAAAACCGATAGATCGCTGAATATTAGCGAATCTCCATACTACCTTCTACAACCAGACGCCCTGCGTTCTCGAAAGGTGAAAGCATGTAATACGACATAAGTGGTGAATCCGACGCTGAAAGCTTGAGTGAAGGTATTGATTTGTTTGATTTTATTTTTATTTTTGGAAAATGAAAATAAAAATTTTGAAGGATCTTTGGGAAGAGTTTCTAGTGGGGGTTCTTCTAAAGGAGAAGGTATGCACATGGATCCGTCTATTACTAGTATGTTTCAAGCCTTCTCATTATCAATGCAAAGAACAAACAAAGCAATGATCGAAAGGAAGCTTTGGCAACCAAAGCATTGCAAGCAGTGGTCAATAAAATTGATCAATTTGATGGAAGGAATATTTCAAGATATTTAAGATGTTATGTTCGTGAAATGGAATTTAATCAGGTTTCTGAGAAGAAAATGGTTGAATTATTTGGACTTGCTACGATACTAGAGATAAGAGACCATATTACATCGATTACGGATCATTATGGGAATTCATGGGAGGTTTTCTCACATGCATTGAAAGTCAAATATTTCTTAGAAGATGTTGATTGCGTTACTAAGAAGCTATTTCTAGAATGGATTGAACGGCCTAATAAGAATTTGTAAGCAACATAGCTACTAAGGGAATTTGAGAGGCAAGACTTCAATTATCGAAGGTAGAAAAATTGACATTCGAGCCGAACAAAGTTGATCTATTTCTTCAAGTCACGATGAAGAATTGCGTAAGGAAATTAGAACTCCTTCTTGAAGACAAAGAAGAAGATGAAGGATTAACAACAAAGTCGAAGAACGTTGAAGATGTGGTGGGATTGCTTTACAAAATGAGAAAGGAAGAAGGATAGGAGCAATATTCCAAAACAATACAAGCACCCAAAGCTCCAAGACATACAACACCACCAACAATACCTACAGCTTCAACCTTCGACATCCTTATCAAAGAAAGCAGATATGGGGATGGAAGAAATTATACAAAGAATGCAAGATCTTCAAATCAAATTAGCAAGACTTGAAGAGAATACTTCTAAAAATAATTCAAAGAATATTTCAAAACAAAGATATATACGAAGATGCATTTGGTGTGATGACGCTTCATACACTAGGAAAGATTACAATGAATTTAATAATATGATACGGACAAGGAATTATTTGGCTTTGGAAAGATGGAAAGATAGCATTAAAAGATAGGGAGGATCTTCTTCAAACCAATTTTGGTAAGGGAAGAATGAGAGCATTGGTTCAAAATTACCTAAAAGAGCGCAAAACAGCAACACGAGAAAGTGCAAGTTATGGTGCTAGAGTAGATGATGACCTTGGTGGAAGTACGAAAACTAGTGAATTTTGGGCTTCTGCCATTTCTACAATGAAAGAAGGGAAATTATCTCGAGAAGCGTTATTGAGGACTGCAGCTACAATATGAGGTGCAATAGGTTGGAAGGATCCTGTTAAATCTCTTTCAGTTCATGCATATATTGCTAAGAGCTAACATGAAGCTTTGATGGAAGAAAAGAGACGAGGAAATTTTGATGATACGAGAGAAGAAAATTCTTCTAAGAGGCAAATTCAAGGAGACAAGGCTCGGGAGGCAGCTTCACAAGAATTGCCTGTAAAGGATACCTCAGATCATTAGAAGAAAAATAAGATAGACAAAAGATAAGGACAAATCAATTGCTTATAAGCTACTTTCTGACATTGAAGCGGCAACAAATTTGAAAAGAGTGTTGAAAGAACGTATATTAAATGCTAAGATGGAATTGACATTGAAAGAAGTTTTGGAAATTGGAAAGAAAGAGTTTCATGATGTTATCATTTGACAAAGATTAAGAAAAGAGGCAATTAATGGGTGAAATTGGAATGAGTCATGCTATTGATGCAAGAATATATAAAGATAAAGAAGAGGTTGATATTTACAACAAGCAATCAACAAATGAAAAGAATGGGTATAATCAACGAAAGACGCTTTCAAGATTATAGTGATAAGGAAATGAAAACTTAGAGCCATTATACTCAAAAGTATTGGGCAAGGGCAACCATCGAGGTATTGGTGAAAGTAGGAGATATAGAAGAACCAATTGTTGCTTTAATGACCATGGTTCGAAATAAATCTTATGTCTAAAGATCTTTATAAGAAGCAAAAATAGCCAATTGATATGGAACATGGATGGGCAATACGAGTAACTAATAACACATGAGGCGAATTATATGGAGCTTGTCCAAATGTCAAAATTCAGATTGGGGATGTTGCAATGGAGTAATATTTTTTTGTTCAAGATACAACGTCTTATCCGTTGATTTTAAGACAACCTTATATTACGGCAACACGGATGGAAACAAAAGTACTTGGCGATGGTTTTGCTTATGCAGGGTACGTAGCAAAGATGGGAAAGAAAGCTGTACAATTTCTAAAAGTAACTTCTAACCATGAATGGAATCGAGATAGGTTGAGAGAGAAACCATTGCCAAAGATTGTTGAAGGATTTAAGGATTTTGGGGAGGTACCACTATAAAGCGAGATTATGGAGGTACAAAGAGAGAGTACTCGCAAGATAAAGGTGCCTTTGATGCGAGTTTTATTGGTAAATTGGAGAATGGAAATATTATGTATAAGAAAGTTGATGATTTTAAAAGAAAAAGGAGATAATGATAAGATTGTTGAGATTCATTCAAGAGAGGTTTATACCATACTTGAATCTTTTCAAGCACCAAAAGTCACTGTAGAGACAAGATATAAAACGGCAGATAAGAAGGTAAAGCCTGTTGCCAAATGATTACCAGAAGATTCTAAGGAACAAATGAGAGAAGCATCAAAAGAAGCAAGTTTAATAGATCCAATGAGTATTGGACATCAGTTTACTAAAGAGAATTTTGAAGAATTGAAGATTGGTTTTGATGGTTCTTTATTGCTGAAGGAAATTACTTGCTTCAAAAAGATGTTGGCTAAACAAAGTAGATCGTTTACCTTCGAATCTCATGAAATTGGGTGTGTAGATCCAAATATTATAACACCTATGGTTATCTTCACTGTACTGCATGTACCTTGGAATCTAAGACCGATTCCAGTATCGAAGATACATTTACCTAAATTGGTGGAACTATTAAGAAAAAAGATAAAGATGAAAAATATTGGAACCCTCATTTGCGTTGTATTCTAGTCGATGGTTTACGGTACCTAAGAAGAATGGGTCACTACGGTTTATTCAAGATATGCAACCGGTGTTGGATGATGTTTCTATAAAAAGGTGCAGAGAAGGAGACAAGGATGAAACTCTAGATAAGAGGGGGTGTCGCAAATATGTTGTTGATCATATACAAGATTATAAAAAGATTTTAACTCGGCTTGGAGAAGTTCATCTTACATTTTCAGATATGAAGTCCATATTTGGAGTATGAGAGGTTGTGATTGTTGGATATTTATGTAGATCTTATGGAAGAAAACCAGATCCGACTAAAGTTGATGCAATTGGAAGGATGAAAGAGGATTGTGATTCTTTAATAGAGGTTTGCGAGGTTTTTAGGCGCATGCGTATTTTATCGAATCTCGATCCTCATTATGCTCACATAGCAGATCCATTATATAAACTGTTACGCAGGGGCTACCGATTTAAATAGGAAGAAAGGCATATTCAAGCAATGCAAAGATTGAAAAATTATTGATGTCACCTTCACAATATTAAGGAAGGTTGATTATAAGTGTAATAGACTAAATGATTCTTACCGTGGTCACTAAATTCAATGCCATTGGATGGATGTGGGTCAAGATGATTCAAGTGGAAATAGATTCGTAGTTCGATTTGGAGCTAAAGTTTTAAGTATTTGTCAACGCGCATATTCGCAAGTTAAAAGAGAACTTTGGTGAGTTGTTTCGGCCATGAAAGCCGAAAAGGACTATTCGATTGAGGCAAAGAGTAGTAATTGAAACAAATTGCTTGCCATTGCTTGGAATGATTATTAACTATTCAACGCCAGATATTACAATGTTGAGATGGATTGCTTATATTAAGTCACTAAATCCAGAATTTAAGCATGTTACTGGGAAGGATAATTTAAGAGCGCATACATGCCATCTCTAAGAAGATACGAGACGGGAGGACGAAATGGTTGAAGACATTGATGACGTCGAATTGAAATTCTATTCAATATCAAATCTCAACAGAGAAGACAAGCTATTTCTTTGAAGAATCTTATGAAGGAGAATTATTAGATATTGGTCATTACTTGAATACCTTGACTAAGCACGGAAATTAGTCTAGAGAAAAATTCAAATAAATAAGAAAAAAAATATATGGATTTTTGCTTCAAGATGGATTCTTATGAAAGAGACTGAAGAAAAGAATTGGGATGCCACAACGAGTGATAGGCAAAAAGGAAGAAAAACTAAAATTATTAAAAGAGTTTCATGATAGTTTACAAGAGGGCATAGAGAATCGGGCTACTTTTGCTAAACTCAAGGAACGATATTGGTGGAAAAATATGTATCGAGACGTACTCTCATTTCAGAGTCATGTCAAATTTTTCAATCGTATTCTAATATCCGACATCGAGATGGTCTTCATCCTACGATCCTCCTGGGCTATTCATTTTAAATGGATTGTTGATTTGGTTATTATGCCAAGCTATTGGGTTATGGCAGATGAGATATTTTGGTTTTAGCTCGTGAAGATTTATCAAATCAATAGAAGGAAGAAAGATTGAGGACAAAATCTACAGAGGGATTTCAGAGTTTTTGCTTGAAGATGTCATTTGCCGCACGGATGCGTAGGAAAAATCACCGCAAATCTCGGGAGAATTAAATGCATAAGAAGCTCATAAGTTCTTTGAAAGATGGAGTTAAACTATCACCGACTACTACTTATAATCCGGAAGGGAACGCAAAAAGCCAACACGTATGGCCACCCACCGACAAGTAAAGCATTAGTTAAAGCAGAATGGGAAAGTTAAAGAAAGAGCCACGGCTTTTGTCATTTGCATTATGGACTCATCGAACAACACATAGTTCAAAGGACGGGATATATGCCAAGAGAACTTACGACAGTCGAAAATCAATTATGCCGATTGACAAAAAAAGGTACTTACTTGGAGATGCCACATGGGAAGATGGATTGACAAGAGAAGAACTTTTGGCTATTAGGATTCGACAATTGAAAGCAAAGATCGAAAGATGTGCAGATAAGATTGGAAAGGTTAAAAAGAACAAGGTTACAAAATATGGCACGATTTCGATAAGCAACATTCGATCGAGACCTAACGCAATCAATGAAGGTGATCAGAAAGACTTGTTTATGACAATAGTCCTGGATAATCAATATAAGATTTTTATGGAAATTTTCGTAACGTTGGTTTGGACCATATGTAAGAACAACTGCTCACGATAATGCGATTTACTCATTACGGGAGTTAGATGGTACAAAATTGAAAATACCAATCAGCGGGAAGCGAAGTAAAAATATTTAAATGAAGACACGTGGAGATGAATATGGAAGACCTTAATGAAGGTATAGAGATTTTACAAAGAAGAAGAAGAAAGTGGTTTGGGTAATAAAGGCGACGAAGACAAACTGACAAAGACGTAGAGAATATATTTTTAAATCAAAGAAAGATTTGGATAAATTGGTGCATACCAGGAGGATGCACTGTGTTCGAGAGAGGGTAGATGTCGTGTTGAACACGAAAGTATACCGTGAAAATATAAAAAGAAAAGGGGACTTTTATTAATGTTTAGCCATTACTCGAAAATTAAGAAGCAATGACCAATTCCAGGTGCAAATATTGAGAGCGCCTAGGTAAGACATACCGAAATGCTCCGCTTGGTTCCAATAACTTGAGTCACGGGCCAGAAAAAGAAAAGGACCACTTCGATGACGAAGTGAACCACGCTCGAAGAGCCACCGATCCAATTTCAAGACATCGAATCCAAGTTTTACTACGGGCCTCTTAGCCAACAAGAGACTTAAATTGGTCGAGACTCAATGTGGTCCCGACCGTGGATTACGGCTCGAAGTACATTCCGCCTTTGTGCTATTCTGCGAACGCCTTTCAAGATAAAAAAATCTCTTAAAGGTAAAAACGGAGAGAAAGCTTTGACGGCGGAGAGTCAAAGGACATCTATATAGATTTACGATATATTTTTGTAGTTGTTTATATTCCAACAGTCAAAAATCGATGGACTGCTTGAATATTAGCGAATCTCCATACTACCTTCTATAACTAGATACCCAACACGTTCTCGAGCAGGAAAGCACGTAATACGACACCGTAATTCTATAATTAACCACTTTTAAGAATTAAATCACTTATCCATCCTCTTAAATTCCCTATTATATGGACTATTAATATATTTTATTAATATTTTTCAAAAATGAATTAATATCTATTTTGTATAGCTCCACTCCTATCTGTGCAGCGTCCTCGCAAACACTCATTTGATACCTATTTAAAAATTATCTTACAAATCTCCACAAAACTTGCGATCCCTCTAGCCTATTTAATTAATCAATTGCCGCAGTATCTGTTATTGGTTCTACTGATTCCGGTTCCAACTACAAATCTTCTTCTTCTTTCGTGAGTCAATCGATTCTTTCCTCAATTGGTTTGAGAGATCTTCATTATATTCACGTAGTACACGGACTTGAGCATCCAGTTTTAAGATCTGGACATCCCGAAGTTCCAATTATTATTGCTACTGACTCATCCATTCTAGAATATCTTCAATCGACACTTGTGACTGGCTCCTCACTGTTATGTCTCAACTGGAACTACTACTCTCAAAAATACAAGAAATACAAGAAAATGGTACTCTAGCCAACCCAAAACAATACCACAGAATGACTTTAACTGGTGCCCCACTCCTATTTTTTTACTACTTGGTAATAATGACAACATGTTACCCATACTGTCCGTGAAAGGTAATGAAAAGTAATCTTTCTTGATGGCCGCATTAAACTTTCAAAAATCCTGACATATCCGAATTTTTCCATTCTTTTTTGGCACCATCACAATTGACAACACCTATGCACTATGCGGAACAGGATAAATAAAACCCACATCAAGAAGTTTATCCAATTATTCTTTTACTAAAAGGAAATATTTTGGGATAAGCTGGTGTTGTCTTTGACGAACTGGCGTAACACCCTCCTCTAAAATAATCTGGTGCTCACACACATCGGCTGCAATCCCTTTCAAATCCGCATACAACCACGCAAAGGTAGATTTGTGATGGATGAAAAATCATTTCTAAGCATCCAAATCTATACCGATAATATCAGCATATATTTTAATTAGCTGTGGCATTTCGTTGGTGCTCAGGTTAATAGATTGATACATATAGTCATCAACAACCTCTGATTTAATTATATTCTCTTGATCTGAATATCTTGTATTATCCAACATATGGGAACCACCCAAATCTGGTTCCAATGTGTTGATTCTATTGATTGCAAAATTATTCATCCATTCGGCAATAGCATGATCCGAATTAGTCGCATCCTCCTGATGCAGTAAATATTCATCAAGACCTCCACATTGGTAGACTCCTGCCTTTGTTGTTGAAGTGTTTTGTCCTACCCGAAATTGTGGTGAACCTATAACATCGGCATCTTCTTCAATCGATTGACTCTTGTTGTCCAATATAAATTCAGATTTTGGCAATTGAGATTTTTCATGATATTATACCAGATACATCTATAGAATAATCAGGTCCCAGCCTTTTCCAATTGTCAATGTGCCACAGCTCCAATCGTTCTTAGCTTTGGCTTGATAAAGCCAAGGTCTGCCCAATAAAATAAGATACAATAACGTAGAACTCAATAATCGAAATATAATATAATCGATTTTGTATGTCAATCCCACGATTACAGTGGCAATATTTCATAAGATTTCCATTGGCTTTATCCGACTATGATCTGCCAAATACAAGATCAATGTCGTAGATAGCAATTGCATTAGATCCAAATCCTCCATTGTATCCGCGTTCATTAAATTCACACTGGAACCACCATCGACTTGTATCTTTGGAATTAAAATGCCATCGATTGATACATCGATTGTTGGAGCTCTCGGATCTGGGTTTAAGCTAACTTTATGAATTTCTTTAGTGTGGAATCTTCATCGTATTAGCACTGAATTCAATGTAGATCGACATTCCAATGCTACAGCCAAAAGTTGCTTCATTGTAATTCAAGGCTGAATAACATCCAAATCCTTCAGAATGTCGTAGGATTCCATATTGAGAGTAATTTCCAATGTTCTTTTGCGTTTCATTGCTTTTGATTTTACTTCGTGATGTAAGATAGTCTTCCGCCCTAGAATGTCAATGACACAAAAATACAGACTCAAGATCTAACAAGAAGTTTAAAAAGAATTGGCAAGAACTAGATTAATTAGATGAGAACAACACCAGAGAGGTGAGCTAGAGCTCCAAGAGATGTATTGTCGAGACTGAAGAACTCTTCAGCCTCGATTCCAATATATACTTCTATTTAGGAAGCTTCTCAAGTAACTTCTACCAACTAGGAAGCTTCTAGAAGGTTCCAGAGACTTGTTTCTAGAAGGTTCTAGAAACTTATATCTAGAAGGTTCTAAGGACTATGTCTCTAATATCTTTTGCCAACTAAGAAGCTTCTAGAAGGTTCCAGAGACTTGCTTCTAGAAGGTTCTAGAAACTTGTTTGTAGAAGGTTCTAGAAACTTCTCTCTAGAAGATTCTAAAGATTATGTCCCTAATATCACCCCCTCCTTTAGCTTCGAGGTCTTTGAGAAGCAATGTTGTTGTTAATCAGTACCAACGTAAGAAAATGAAGATCTGTCGCATAACGTCTGCTATGAACTCCAACTATTGTTCACGAGGCAAGGGGTTCATCGACCCTTGAAGCCCACGATAGCGGCCCACTCTTTCAACTTCTGACCAAGCATGAACTTCCGTATCCTCATTATGAAATTGTCCAGCAAACACGCCTTTTGGCTGACCATCGTAAGCAGGCTTGGACTCAAATAAAATCACCAATGATTGGTTACTCGATATCCTCCGTCGTCGTCATGGTGTAGGCAGTTCTTTATC
This sequence comes from Physcomitrium patens, assembly GCF_059467195.1. Classification (NCBI taxonomy): domain Eukaryota; kingdom Viridiplantae; phylum Streptophyta; class Bryopsida; order Funariales; family Funariaceae; genus Physcomitrium; species Physcomitrium patens. The sequence continues at coordinate 2,260,822 of NC_143410.1, forward strand.
TTGGGGTCGCCTTCGTGAGCTAGTCAGTTGAGATAATCTGACTAGCATAGTATCTATCTCTTGGCTATCCATATCAGAAGACCAAACTATGGCTATTGAAAAAATTCTATTTTATCTTGGAAAAAATAACTACATCAACTACGAATTTTGGTAGTGCTCTCTCCCTTTCTTATATTCTTGGATGAGCAAGCTTCAGAAGGAAGCTATCGTCGAACCGGCTTAGGTTTATGAGGATGTTGTTGATGAAACTCCTGTATCTTTTGTGGCGCATTGGCGAGATTTTTAGCAGGCTTCCACGTTCGCTCATTAATGTCGTAGCCGCACCAATGAACAAGATACTCCAACTTGCCCCACCTTCGCCATGAATCCAGTACCTTTTCACCCTCGTATTTCTCATGGTTCTCAATCTCAATACTAGGTGGCGGACATTGCACTCTTCCAGGAATAGACGACTCTCGATAAGGCTCTAACAAAGAAACATGAAAGACGGGATGTACCTTCATAGAAGTTGGTAATTCCAGACGATACGCCACTGGATTGATTTGCTTCTGGATGATAAATGGTCCCAATCTTCGATAGTCCAACTTATCACATGGTTGCTTGGTCTTGATATTCCATCGAAGAAGCTATGCTTTATCTCCAATTTTGAAAGTAGGTGGTTGATTTCAAAATCTATCTGCAAACGCCTTGTAGGATTCTTGAGCGGATTGTAATTGAAGCTTCAACATATTTTGAAGCTCTGATAGTTGTTTCACAAATCCTTCAGCTGTTGGATTGTTATTTGTTGACGGACTCAATAAATCAAGCTTTAGATGATACCCATAGTTGAAAAAGAATGGTGTGTATTGAGTCGACGCATGGAGGTTGTTGTTATGTGCCAACTCGCCTAGCAGCAGATATGTGGTCCAATCGTCTTGCTGATAGTTGATGCTGCATCGTAAGTATTGTTCCAAGACTTAGTTCACCCGTTCCATTTGACCGTCAGTTTGAGGATGAAAAGTCGAAGAAAGCTTGATATCCACCTTCAGTATCTCAAAGAGAGATCTCCAAAACTTTGATATGAACTGGGTTCCTCGATCTCATACGATATCATCTAGTAGTCCATGATATCGATACACATTATCGAGAAAGAGCCTTGTTGTAACTTCACTGGACAATGTCTTCTTGTAAGGAACAAAGTGCGCCATCTTTGTAAGCCGATCTACCACGACAAAGATGCTGTCAAATGAGTTCGATGATGGAAGGTCCATGATGAAGTCCATGGAAACATGGAATCGACATGGAATCGACAATGGCTGTAGAAGTCCATAAGCGCAATGCCGAGGATTCTTAGATCATGAACAGATGTCGCAGGAGAGGACAAAATCTTTCACATCCTTCTACATTTGGGGCCACCAAAAATCTCGAGAAATAAGCTCCAAAGTCTTGTTGAATCCAAAATGTCTCGCAGTTGGAAAATTGTGGCGAGATTGAAGAACTCGGAGTCGTGCTTGTCCTTTTGGGATATACAACTGCTCCTCAAAGTATAAAAGATCTTCCTCTACCTTGAACTTGTTGTCATTGGCACGCTGCTTGATATCAATGGCTACTGAATCTTTAATGGTGGCGGCACGTACCTGATTCAAGAAGTCAGCATCAATTGGTACAATAGTAGTACAAAGTCAAAATTGCTCTAGCTTCAACAACGTCGTACATTCTTGATCAAACAATGCTTCTCCAGTCTTTGGTACAAGATACGATCTCTTCGATAAGGCATCAGATAGTCCTTGCTACTTTCTAGGTTGATAAGTGATAATTAAATCGAATCTAGATAGCAACATACTCCACCAAGCTTGACATCGATTTAGAACTCGAGCAGACATGAAATACTCCAAATTCTTGTGATCAGTGCATACGGTCACTGGGTGTGTAGCTCCTTCAAGAAAATGATGCAATTCTCGGAAAGAATCAACTACAGTAAGAAGTTCCTTATCGTGGATCTCATAATTGATTTCAACAGCAGAGAACTTTTGAGAATAGAATGCAACCGGATGGAGCTTCTTGTCTTCTCCCATTTGTGAAAGTACAGCTCCCAAAGCAAAATCCAAAGCATCAGTTTCTAAATAAAAGGCCTTTGTAAAGTCTGGGTGTATCAAGATTGGAGCCGTAATAAATGTAATTTTTAGGTCTTGAAACGCCTGCTCCGCTAGAGATTCTCATTCCAGCTTATTGTTGCATGTCAATCGAGTGAGAGGAGCAGCAACTTGAGAATAATTCTTGATGAAGATTCGATAGAAGTTGGCAAAGCTAAAAAAGCATTGTACGTCTCTCACCGTCTTTGGAACCTCCCAAGACACGATTGCTTCCACCTTCTTGGGGTCCATCTTCAAGCCTTTGGTAGTCGCAACGAACCCCAAAAACTCCATCTCTATTTGGTGAAATAAATACTTCTCCAACTTGGCATATAGTCCTCGCTCTGGTAGTTTCTCCAAGGCCAAACGAACGTGCTTTTCATGCTCTTCCTTATTTTTGGAGAATATCAAAATATCATCCAAAAAGATGACAACAAAATCGTCAAGGTACTCTCGAAAAATGTCATTCATCATATGTTGAGAGACCACTGGAGCATTGGTAAGACCAAAGGGTATGACATTATATTCAAAATGGCCATACCTTGTACGGAACGCTGTCTTCCACTCATCTCCTTCCTTGATTCATACGAGGTTGTAAGCTCCCTTTAGATCAATTTTTGTAAAAATCCTTGCAAGTCCAAGTTCTTCTAAGAGACCACAAATCAAGGATAACGAATAAAAATTCTTCTTTATTACCTTGTTGAGGCCTCGATAGTCCAGGCACATCCGTAATGAGCCATCTTTCTTCTTCACAAATAAGATGGATATTCTAGCCAATGATTTTGAATGACGGATGAAGTTCTTGGCTAGATTCTTGTCAATGTACTTCCGTAACTCCGCCAATTCCATCTGCGATAGATTGTAAATTGGGCCAAAAGGTAGTTGTGCTCTTTCCTATAAGTCTATGGCGCAATCATATGGTCTGTGTTTTGGTAGCATGTCGGCATTTTTCTTTTGAAACATGTCTTTAAAATCCTTATATTGCTCCGGTATACTTGTTGTCGAGATCTTCACCCCAGTAGTTGGAGCCGCATAAATGACAAATGGTGTGCCTTTCTTGGATGATCTTATAAATGCTCATGCTCCAATAAATAAGGATTTCTCTATTCGGGGTTTTTTACTAGACTTGCTTTTGGGTGGTTTTGTGGGAAAGGTCATCTTCCACAACTTCCAATCTATGGATGGGTTATGCTTTTTCAACCAGGAAAGACCAAGAATAACAGGATTTGATGGAATTCTAATAATATTGAAAATAATATGACTACTATGGCCCTTAAACGTCACTTCTATAGGTTCTGATTCATGGGTGACACTACCAGACAATAAAGGTCGCCCATCTATGACCTCAACGTGAACAGATTTGGATTTTTATACTAAAGGAATCTTATGATGCTTTGCAAATTCTTCATCTAAGAAATAAGCAGATGCTCCTGAATCTAATAATGCTAAAGTTCTTAGTTTCTGAGGGCCAATAAACAAAAGGATTCTAATACAAAGGGCAGGTTGAGCGGAAAGAAAAGAACCTGGTTGTTGTTGCAATATTTTACTGTCCAGCTGCACAGTTCCTATTGTGGCTAGGCATCCTCATTTTCTTGAGTAAACACACCTCTAGTCTTGACAATACGTCGATTTTGCTTCTTGGGACAGTTTCCAACTTTGTGGCCTTCTTCACCGCAATACAAGCATAGATCTTCCTCCATACGTCACTTTTTTTCTTCTAGAGTAAGAAATTTGACACGTACCGCATCAATTTACATGTCTTCTACCTCTGAATGTGAATTCACATTGCTTGCTGACATAGTTGGGGTGTGGCGAACCGTATGTTGTCTTAAACGTTGGTCTTGGCAGCGTTAGAATAGGTAGTTATCGCACTTCACAGCTTGGCTAATAGCTTCGTTGAGCGTTTGTGGATCAGGAAGAGTTAACAGCAAATCCTTCACATTGTCCCTTAAATCCCAATAGAATTGACTCATCAACGCTTCTTCGTCCCAATTGATGTCGCATGTTAATTGCTTGAAGTCCGATGCATAGACTGATGTAGAGCGCATCCCTTGTCATAGTGACCGGATCTTTGTTATACCCCATCGAACCTTATCGTGTTCACCAAATGCTTCCGCAAATGCCTCCAAAAAGATTTCAAAGTTGTTTAGTATGGACGATCCTTTCTCAAACAAAGGAGCAAACCATGATAGAGCTTGTTCTGTAAATAAGGTTCCAACAAGCCCAACACGTGACTCTTCCGTTGGATAGCGCTCGGACTCTAAAACTGTTATCAACCTGATTTGATTGACAAATCTTCGAAACTTAGAATGCATACCATCGAACTTGTCTGGAAGGCTAACTCGGGACTCTTTATGTTGTAGAATCAGCGGTGCTTGTCGAACCTGAGGCAAAGTTGCTTCTCCAAGTGCAGTAGTTTGAGGCTGGTGCAACTTAGATTGTACCATCCAAAATGCTCCATCATTATGAAGCCTTGCCACGACTCCTTCAATCTCTGCAATTCTTTGCGATGACGTAGAGAGGGCATTCATGATAGCATCTAACTTGAACTCCGAACTTTCCGTCATACTAATGTCTTGGCCCCCGGCCATTCTAAGAGAAGGACAAAAATGACTCTACAAGAAGATAATATTGGTTTAGAGGACGGTACTCCGCAACCTCAAAAATGCCTTAAGAGCTTCAAGAGAAGGAGTAATCCACTCTTTCCAAGAAGAATAAGACTCCAATATTCTAACAAAAGAAGTATCAATTTAGAGGAGGGTAATCCGCAACCTCTAAAATGCTAGTACACTTCCAAACAGAGAGGTAATCCACACTCTAATAAAGAAAAACTAGCTCTGATATCTGAGGTGAGTGTAGTCTCGACAAACTGTCATGAACACAGAAATACAGACTCGAGAACTAACAAGAAGTTTAAAAAGAACTGACAAGAACTAAATTAATCAGATGAGAACAACACCAGAGAGATGAGCTAGAGCTCCAAGAGATGTATTGTCGAGACTGAAGAACTCTTCAGCCTCGATTCTAATATATACTCCTATTTAGGAAGCTTCTCAACCAACTCCTATCAATTAGGAAGCTTCTAGAAGGTTCCAGAGACTTGTTTCTAGAAGGTTCTAGAAACTTGTCTCTAGAAGGTTCTAAGGATTATGTCCCTAACATGAACTTGAAATTGGAACAACAGTCAGGCTTCTTTGGAATTTCCACCCTGTAGAGGATCTTTCAACGGATAGGACGTTTCTTGGAACTGCATAGTGATCAAAATTGCTTGGAACGAAACCGAAGCCTCCGTAATTAGGACCTCATTGGGTTGTGCCACTGAGTCAAGTCTCATACTAGGTACAAAGTCCATAGCAGGACCTGGATTGGATGGTCCCGACCAATTGGCACGTGGAACCAAATTAGGTTCCTTAGTCTGTTGAAGTCTCAATATTGATATTGGTTCATTAAGTCCATGGACGGCGTCATGATCTTGGTCGTCCCGTTGTCGTACTGTAAATGCTTACAGTATATAAAAATTAATTAAAACATATTATATGTTAATAAATCTAAATGTGTGTTAAAGTGATTAATAGATTAAATTAAAAAGAGTTGGTAAAAAAAATAAATAAATAAATAACTTTATTTTGTTTTCTTTATTTAGTTTGATTATAGTATATAAAAGTTATAGAACCTTAATGTTAAGTATGAAGCCTTGAGAGAAGATAGGGGCCTAAAGATGAAGATTTAAACTAATAGGAGGTTAATTGGGAGGGATGAAACCAAGGCATGGTTGGATGAAGGTAGAAATAAGGATCTTCATCCCCATTAGTCGAAATCCATGCCCAATGGGCTTTTAGGAGGCTACCCGCGACCTTGATAAGGGTTTCGGCGACTTCAAAGAAGCCATTAGGAAATCAGAGGCAAGGATTGTAAATTTTAGGGTTCTGGATACAATTTTTGTGCAAATTTTATAGGGTTTGGAGTTAGGGTGAATAAGTTATAGCCGTTTGAAGTTAAGGTGTCAATTTGAGACCTACTGTTACTCTTTTGAGTTTAAGAGGAGTCTTACGGAAGCTTTTGGAGATCGGAAGGTGCGGCTGGAAGGGCAACTTCAAGACATACATCTTTTGCGAAGGAAATTTTGCATTTGGAGTTTGTGTAAAGGAGTTATAGGGAGTTAAAGACAGCGCATTTAAATCAATGGCAGTAAGTGAACGGTTTTGTTCAAAGTAGTGTTAGGAGCCATAACTTGAGTTTTCGAACGAAATTTTGGCTCAAACTTTGCGAGAATGTAAAAATTTGTGTTAAAAAGCTATTTATATAAGTTTCGTGGCATTTGGACTTATGGTTTGTGAGATATGAAGAAAATTGCGCGCGGGTATATAAAGATTAGGGTTTGAAGCGACTATTAGGGTTTTGAAGATATCTCAAGATCCGCGACGAATTTGCGGTTGAAATTTGTTGTACAAATTAATAACAACATATCAGTACTTCATGTAAATTTTGATCTTGTTTGGACGGTTGGATCAAGAGTTATGAGGTGTTGAGTTTCGGGAGAATTTCTACTCAAGGATATACAAGGTTTTAGAGTACTTCTACCATATTTTGGGTGTTGTTGGTTATTTAAGACTTAAGTATTTGGTGTAATTGTCCCAAAAAGAGAACTTATATATATAAAATTAGGGTTTCCTTATTTTAAGCTTGATTGAGTAATTAGAGACAGCCAGAAGCCCATCGCTTTTTTCAGGCAAAACCTCTCTACCCCAACACCGTTGGTACTGAGAGAACTTGGTTTAATGACGTCGGTGGAGCATATTGCTGATACCTCTGCTGCTTCTTACCATAGTTCTGGGGGTTCGATACAGACCCTTGATTAAAACTGGAACTTTGAAAGTTATTGAATGCTCGATTTTGTCGATTGAATCGATTTCCATTCCATCCAAACGTATTTCTTATTTGTACTTGATTGATGTCTCACTGGGTTGGTGGGAACATGGTCTGATTACTAAATTATTGTTGTTGTCTTACCAATTCCAACAATTTGCTGTTAGGTGCTTTCCTTGATAAAATCTACATTGATCCATTATTTGTGAGGGTAAGGAGCATTCTTTTACAGAATGACCGTGGCCCTTACAATTACCGCACCATACATTGGTCCTAGTATTGGTAGACTTTTGCCTCTTCTCCTTATCTTTGACCATATTGACGGCCATTTCCTCCATTTTCTTCGTCAAATTCAATAACAAGATTTCATTGGAATCTGTTAGGCCTGACATTATTAGTATCTCTGCCGTAGTTAACGCTTGTTGTTGATACGGTATCGTATTACGTGCTTTCCTGATCGAGAACGCGCAGGGCATCTGGCTGTAGAAGGTAGTATGGAGATTCGCCAATAATCAAGCAGTCTATCAGTTTTTGACTGCTGGAATATAAACGATTGCAAGAATATACCATAAATCTATACGGATGTCATTCGACTGCTTGTCAAAGTCCCTTTTGTCTCAGCCGGTAGGTCTCTAGACATAACAGAGAACCCCGAACAACCCAATCTGCTAATCTTCGATACCGCTTTGTACTTATAATCTTGTATCCACTGACTGTCTTGTTAGATTAACCCAATAAATTTCATTCACTCCACATACTCAATCCTATAGACACCCTTTTAATCCTTCAATCACAGACGTAACTCGATTTCACAAACAGTCAAGAGTGATCACACCCACTTCATTAAAAATCCCGATTCACCATTATAACACTGACTTCAGCAACGATTGCCTCAGTCTTCCCAAAACTCTATGAAGAAGAAAAATCCAATTCTCCGTCTTTTCTTCCCCGACCGGAGCATGAAGCTCCTCTCCAATCCCCTTAATCTTCAAAAACCTCCAATAAAAACCGAACTAGTAACCTTGAAAAAAACTTGAAGCTAGCTCTCCGATCCAAAAAACCCCCCCCCCTCGCCTCTGATATGAAAAAAAAAACCCTCTCCAAAACTTATTCTCCTCCTAACCTTATCCTCTGAATTTCTTCAATCTTCCGTCTTGGATCCGGAATTGGCTCCCACCGTTAGAGCTTAGATCCAAAATTGGCTCTCGCCATCAAAGCTTTCTCCTCCATTTTTACCTTTAAGAGATCTATTTACCGAAAACAACGTTCCTTGAAATGGCACAGAGAATAGGACAGCCTGAAACAGAATCGAAACCCCGTACTCGGGTCCACATTGAGTCGCCCGACGAATTCAGGTCTCATATTGGGTAAGATGCCAGTAGTAATTTGGATGTTTGCGTAATTGGGTCCAATTGGTCTTCGCATCAGATTGGCTAAGGTCCGTAGTAAGACCTAGATTTTCCCGTAATTAGACTGCATTGGGTTACCCGGCCAATTCAGGTCTCATATTGGATAAGAGCCCAGTATTAAGACCCGGATTGGATTCTCAAAATTGGATCCAATTGGTGCAGCCATCGCAACCAAATATCTTCAGTTCTGCCATTATTAGTTATACATGCTGTAAGAAATTGAGATAAATGTTGATCAAGATTTACATCCAAAAATCTCCGAAAAGTAGGTAGTGGCGCGATACTAGTCGTACGATCACCTACTGCACCAATTTGTACTGCAATCGAAATGGCTGGTCCTCCTAACACCATTGAATTTCTTGTTTCGCTAAACTCCATTTTAAAATAATCTCTGCTTTTTCTTATTCTAATTTCTAAGCTCTTATTATTCCTTGATTTATTGTTATTTTCCGTAATTAGTTTTATTGATTGATGTGCAGGTAAAAACATCAGATTTTGAAATACAATATAGTTAACTTTATTGGCGACCAATTTGTGCCACTCTAAAGAGCCACTATTGCTCGTTTCAGCAGTACCCCCTACTAGAAAAATATCCAATAGAGTACCAAATTCTTCTACGCCTCTTTCTCTTTCAGTTAACGGCCTCAAGATTTCCACTGGAATGTTAATAAAATTTCCCACAAGTGTTCTTGGCAGTTTTTCTAACGGTACATACGACTGCAGAATTACCTGTCTGTCCAATTCTTGATATGTTTGGATGCGTCGATAAGCTTGCAACCATGGTTTAATCCAATTCTGTCGATGCTTCCTTTTAAGATTACGTTCTTGCTCATCTCTAAGTAATTTCCTTCCTTGCGCTCTTCCCTGTCTTTTTCTCAATTGATTTATTTTTCTCGATGCAATGCTCTCATTCTTATTAACCATAATCTTGCTTCAAATACTATTGAAATCGCCTTCCATTGCCAATTTTAACACACATTTGGTAATTAATTCCTAACACTCAAAGCTATTATCACTCCTTGGCAGTGGCGCCAAAATGTGATTGCTTGTTTTACTTATTTTGGAAGAAACTTCCCTGAATAAACCCATATAAGAGGATTCGAACACGGGAAATAACTAGTTGCTTAAGCGTTGTTGGGGTAGGGAGAGTTTGCCTCGAAAAAATGTTTGGCTTCTGGCTGTCACTAATTATTCAATCAAGCTTGAAAATAAGGGAAGCCCTAAGTTTATATATAATTTTTCTCTTTTTGAGTAATTACACTAGATACACAATCCTCAAGTAACCCACAACTTCCAAAATATGATAAAATCTTCTAAATCCTTGTTTATTCTTATGTGGAAATTTTTTCAAACTTCAACACCTCATATCTCTTAATCCGACCGTCGAAACAAATTCAAATTTTACATGAGGTACTGATGTATTCTTATTAATTTTTACAACAGTTTTCAACCGCTAATTCATTGCAGATCTTGAGATATCTTGAAATCCCTAACAATCGCTTCAAACCCTTGTCTTTATACATCCACACGCAATTTTCTTCATATCTCACAAAATATAAGCTCAAATGCTACGAAATTTATATGTATAGCTTTTTAACACAAAGTTTTACATTTTCTAAAAATTTTGAGCCAAAAATTCGTTCAAAAACTCAAGTTATGGCTCCAACCATTACTACAAAAAAAATCCGCTTACTTACTACTTTTGATTTGGAAGTGTCGCTTTCAACTCCTTATAATTCTTTCATATGGACTCCAAAAGTAATAATTCTTATATACAAGATGTAGGCCTTGAAATCGCCGTTCCAGTCGCACCTTCTGATCTTCAAAAGCTACTGTAAAACTCCTCGTACTTTCAAAAGAATAACAGTATGTCTTAAATAAACACCTTAACTTCAAACGGTTATAATGTTTTCATCCTAAGTCCAAATCCTCTAATTTTTGTACACAAATTGTTCTTCAAATCCTAAAATTTACAAACCTAGCTTCTAATCTCCGAATGCCTCTTATAAAGTCGCCAAAACCCTTCTTAAAATTACAGGCAGCCTCCTTAAAGTCCATTGGGCATGGTATTCGACCAATAGGAATGAAGTCCCCCATTCCTTGCCTTCATGCGACCATGCCTTGCTTTCATCCCTGCCAATTAGCTTCCTACTAGTTTAGATTTTCATCCTTAGGTTTCTACCTTTTCCTAAGGTTTCATACTAAACATTAAGGTCCTATATATATATATATATATATATATATATATATTAATGTCAAAATCAAAAGAAATAAAGAACAATGTAAAGTTTCTTATTCCAACTCCTTTTAATTTAATCTACTAGCCACTCTAACATACATTTAGATTTATCAACATATAATATGTTTTAACTAATTTTTACATACTGTAAGCATTTACAGTACAATAGTGTTCACATTAGGGTCACACAATCAATTACCTCTTGAATGTATCGTCTCTATTTCTAATATCTAATTACACAAAGAAACTATAATCTCTTCCTTCACCTTATCGGTCTCTTCCTTACAGCAATTCAGTCATACCAATAACTACTATTTCTACTAATATATTCACCTTCATAATCTCCAACTGTAATACTGCGCCCTCATAGGTTTCAACACACAGTTACCTTCATTCCAATCACTGGAATTCTTCACATAGAACTGCCATTCACATTACGGTGTTTCACACAAACACATACTCATTCTCTCTATTGAACTACAATCAAATTTCAGCATTCAATCTTTCTTCTTCTCAAATAATACCAATCACATTTCCATTCCATAATTCACTTCACAATATTCAAAAACTCTCAATCCTCTTATTCAAAGAAAATAACAAACAAAAGAAAAGAGGTAGCACGAAGCTTACCCCGGCTCACACTATCACAACGATGGCCTTCGGCTCATGACTATTACAATCTGGCACCTTAATTAACCTCTACAACTCCTATATACTTTTCCTTGATTCTCCAGATTCTAAACGTAATTCTGTAATTAATTGCTTTTAAGAATTAAATCACTCATCCGTCCTCTTGAATTTCCTATTATATAGACTATTAATATATTTTATCAATATCTTTCAAAAACAAATTAATATCTATTCTACATACCTCTTCATGTGTTAAATGAGAGCCAATCTTAATTAATTTGGGCTCTTTTCTCTTTAGTGCCATATCTATCTCTTGCCAATCAGAAGAACATACATGCACATGGTTTGTAGATCCATGGTACCAATCCTTCGATACCGAAGAATAGATTGAGAGAGTATGGCCTACTTGGATGCCACTTGAAGTCTTTTTGAAGTTCAAAGGGAGTTGAATGTCTTCATCTTGCATTAAAGCTTTAAACTCTTCTAATTGTGTATCATCTATTTCAAATCGGAGGGCTTCTTTTTCTTCCACTTCCTCAACCAACGTAGCCATATTCCAACAAAAAGAATCTGAGGACTCTTCTATGATTGGTATTGCTTCTAAAAAGTGTACTGATTGTTCTTCTTCCAAATAGGGATTCTCTACCAACTATTGTGCAAAAGTTCCATCATCTTCATAATCATATAAATCCGGTCCAATGCACTTAATAGATCCTAGGTCTGTGGAAGATCCTACCAACAAAGATCCAAAGCCTTTTTGTCTTACTACCATTTCTTCACCTCTCTTTATGAAGAATACAGGCTTAATTAATATGGTTGTTCTATTTTCTTGAGTTCCTTAAATAAAGTATGGTCTTTTTGATAACTAATTTACAATGCCTCCACATTTTATCAAAAACCTCCAGCCTAATAATAGTGGATAACTGCCTTCTTCTTCTTTCATCTTCACTACTTCAAAATTGAAGATATAATCAACTCCACCGGTCCTAATTCTTAAGTTCTTAATCATACCCTTAAGTTTTTAATCATACCCAGTGGCTTGCAACTTCCTTAGTCTGCGGTCTTCAAATTGAAAATAGAACGGTGTGTGACTTGGAGTCTCAACTTCAACATTGTGGATAGGAGCATGATATTGACGTTACTACCATCATCTACAATAGTACTTGATATGAATTTATCTGCAATCTCCACTTCTATTTCAACTGTATCATAATTTTCTTTTGAATTAAGCCAATCCAACTCTTCTTCTTCAATCCTTCAAGATTCTCCAAACTTCTTAAATTGCCTTGGTATTGTAGCAACTTCTTTTAATTGTTTTTGCAATAAAGGCATTAGTTAGATGAATTACCCAAAAGATATATTTACCTTTATACAAGCTAGGTCTTTCCACAAATCATAAAGGTCTGCTGGATTGTTCACCTTGGATTTCTTAGCTTTAGTCTTTGATAAGAAGGATGCTTTGAAATCATTGTTATTTACAAATTGAAATTCATCATGATCAAATAGCTCCATCTAATATGTATCTTCAAATTGCACCTCTTTTGTTGTTTCTTTAGCGGTCTTATTCAATTCTTGGAACTGAAGTGATTCTTCTGATGAAGATGGGGATTTCACGTCTTCCACTTCTTCTTCCCTCGGTCCTAAGGGAGTAGTTCTAGCACCTCCTTGTATAACCACCAAAGTTGGTAAGTGCAACTTGGATAATAAGTTCTCAATTGGTACTGCAGATATCAAATTGGTATCTTGTATTGGTAATTTTTGAGGCTCCATATAACAATTATCTTGAGAGTTTTGTCTATGTGATAAAGGAACCACACCTTGTAAAGTTTGCATAGCCATTGGTAGATGATGTGTTTGTTTATCACTCTTTCTATCATAATATAGATTAGGTGGTCTTTTTGGTTGTAATTCAGGCCCCAATTGCCTTATACCCTACAAATTTTCTACCGCTTGTCTTACATAATCTCCCGTTGGTGGTTGCAATGGAATGACTTTATTAAGTCTTGTGCATCGGTCTAATAGATGAATTCCTCTATAAGTAGAATACTTAATTCTATTTTCTATCTACCATGTATCAAGAATATGGAATTTTCCACATGTTCTACATAGTGGATATCTTTGTTTTTGTAGTTGAGAAGCCTCTTTGCCTTGGTGAAGATGTAGAGGCCTATAAGGTGGTAGTAATTAACTAGCTTACCTTATATCTTGAAATTGTCGAGCATAGGGACAATTCTGCATTGAATGACCTTGTTGTCTACAACTTGGATACCATAATAATATTGTATGAGCTCCTGATTCATATTGAAATGATAGAGGCCTTCCTCCATCCTTTATCAAGCATGAAATCTATTCTTTCAAAGTTTCTATAGCCTTAAGCATTCTATCTTCTCGTGCTTTTCCAGCCTTGTCAATATCTAATCTCTCCAAAGTTACTACAAGATTATAAGTAGTAGGTGCTAAAAGAGGAGGTTCTCTTGAAGCCAAAGGTTGCACAAAATTAAGCTGTGGTACCTATGGATATGCATATTGACCATATCTTGAATCTTTCATAGGATTTTGTGCATAGCCTGCATGAAGGTCATATCTTATTGGAAGGTAGCTAGGGATTAGATCTTCTCTTTGACCCCTAGCTCTTTTATTTTCTTGTTTAGTCTCTTCAATGAATAGAGCAACTCCGATTGCATGATCCAATATTTGTGGCCTATGCGTCCAAATTTCTCAAGATACTAAGGACCGATTTAGTCCTTTAAGAAAGTAATCTCTAATAGTAGTATTATGGAGCAAATCACTGACAAAGCTACTACAAACTTCTTTAAAACGCCTTATATATGCCAAAATTTCCTCTATGGGATGCTGGCATGTACTTGTTAAAGCAGCAACTACTTGTTGTTGTCCCGTTGAAGGTTGGAATCGATCTAAAAATGCCATTAACAATTCATCCCATGTCTTGAATGTTTGTGCATTGTAGGACATATACCATGCATATGGACCTTCTACTAATATGGTAGAAAACCAAATCAAATAATAACCATCGTTAGACACCATATAAGAGGTCATTAATTCCAAAAATCTTTCAACAAGGGCTATAGGATCTTCATGTCTAGAGCCTATGAATTGTGAAAAATTAAGAGGCATTGTCCTCTCAAGAAGTCCTCGAGGCACTACTATAGGTATTCCTCATGGTAGCATCCTTAGTTGAGAAGGTCGAGATAGTATAATAGTCGACACTGTTGGTAGAGAAGCTAGAGCTTGCCTCGAGTTATTTACCACATCCACAAGTAGAATTATAGATATATGTGATGGTTCAGCTTATTGTATAAAATTTGGCATAGGTCGTTGAGTAGATATATGAGGCTGCACTTCTCCATTTACCATTCTCGATGAATCTACTCCAAGTCCTTGTTCTAATTCCATTAAGTCTTGATTTCTTGTTGTAAACTTACTCTTGATCTAGTGAGCCTTCCTATTGATTCAATTACCAAAGTAGCAGGATTTGTCTTTGGCATTTGAGGCCTATCGGTTCATCAAGGTTGCACTTTGATGAAATTGAGGTTAAATAGAAGATGGTGAAGATTAAGGCCTTACTTGATCTTTAGCAATAAACCACTTTAGAAGAAAAAGAAGGCTCAACTTGACCAGAGGTGTATTTGTTCAGAAAAATGAGGATGCCCAGTCATAATAGGGACCGTGCGGCTGGACAATTCATTACCACAACAACAATGAAGTTCCTTTCTTTTTGCTCAACGTACTCATTGCTTTACCATTCCTCTATCTTTTGGCCCTCAAAAACTAAAAACCTTAGCGTTATTAGATTCAAGAGCATCTCCTTATTATTTAGATGAAGAATTTACTAAGCATCATGAGATACTTCTAGTATAAAAATGTAAACCCGTTCACATAGAAGTAATAGATGGATGACTTTTATTATCTAGTAGTATCATCCATGAATCAGAACCTATAGAGGTGACGTTTAAAGACCATAGTAATTATATTATTTTCAATATTATTAGAATCCCATCAAACCCTGTTATTCTTGGTCTTTCTTGGTTAGAAATGCATAATCCATCCGTAGATTGGAGGTTACAAAAGATGACATTTTCTATAAAACATCCTGAGAGTAAGCCTGTTAGAAGATCTCGAATCAAAAATCTTTATTTATTGGAGGAAGAACATTTCTAACATCGTCCCAAGAAGGTACACCGTTTGTCATTTATGCGACTCCAACTAGCGGAGAGAAGATTTTGACAACAAGTATTTTGGAGCAATATATGGATTTTAAAGACGTGTTTCAAAAGAAGAATGTCAACATGCTACCGGAGCATCCATAATATGATTGTGTCATAGACTTATAAGAAGAAGCACAATCACTTTTAGGTCCAATCTATAATTTTTCGGAGATGGTGTTAGCGGAGTTGTGAAAGTATATTGATAAGAATCTAGCCAAGAACTTCTTTTGTCATTCAAAGTCGCTAGTTGGGGCACCAAACCTATTTGTGAAGAAGAAAGATGGCTCGCCATGAATGTATGTGGATTATTGAGGTTTCAACAAGGTGACAAAGAAGAATCATTATCCATTAACCTTGATATCCAGTCTTCTAGAGCAACTTGGGCATGCAAAGATCTTTATAAAGATTGATCTAAGAGGAGCTTACAACCTTGTACGAATCAAGGAAGGAGACAAATGGAAGACAGCTTTCTGTACAAGGTATGGCCATTTTGAATATAATGTCATGCCTTTCAGTCTTATCAATGCTCCGGTGATCTTTCAACATATGATGAATGATATCTTTCGGGAGCACCTTGACGATTTTGTTGTCATCTATCTAGATGATACTTTGATATTTTCCAAAAAATTAGAAGAGCATGAAAAATACATTTATCTGGTCCTTGAAAAACTTTGCAAGCAAGGATTTTACGCCAAATTGGAGAAGTGCTTGTTTAACCAAACTGAGATGGAATTTTTGGGATTCATTGCAACTACGGAAGGTTTGAAGATGGACCCTAAGAAGGTGGAAGCAATTGTATCATGGGAAGTCCCAAAAACGATTAGAGATGTACAATGCTTTCTTAGCTTTGCTAACTTCTATCGGATCTTCATCAAGAATTGCTCTCAAATTGCTGCTCCGTTCACTTGATTGACATGTAAAGACAAGCTTGAATAAAGATTTCTAGCGAAAAAAGTATTTTAAGATCTTAAGATGGCATTTACTATGGCTCCAATCTTGGTACATCCGAACTTTGTAAAGGCCTTCTCTTTGGAGATCGATGCTTCAGAGTTTGCTATAAGAATTATACTTTCACAGATAGGCATAGACGAGAAGCTTCATCTGGTTGCGTTCTACTTTTGAAAGTTTTGTGCTGTTGAGATCAACAATGAAATCCATGATAAAGAACTTCTTGCAATAGTAGATTCTTTCCAAGAGTGGCATCACTTTCTCGAAGGAGCTGCACATCCGGTGACCGTATACACGGATCACAAGAATTTGGAGTATTTCATGTGGGCTCGGGTTTTCAATCGTTGTTAAGCTTGATGGAATATACTGCTATCCAAATCTGATTTTATTATTACTTATTGGCTTAGGAAGCAACAAAGACTATCCGATGCATTATCAAGGAGATCGTATCTAGCGCCAAAGCTGTAGAGGCAGCGTTTGATCAATAGTATACGACATTGTTGAAGTCAGAATAATTCAAGCTTTGCTCTGCTATAATGCCAATTGATGTTGACTTCCTCAACCAAGTACGTATTGTGACTATTGGAGATTCTGTAGCCTTCAATATCATGCAACGTGTAAATAATGACAAGTTCAAGATAGAAGGAGATCTTTTACATTTTGAGGAGCGGTTGTATATTCCAAAGAGACCAACACGATTCCAAGTTCTCTAATCTCGATACGACTTTCCAGTTGTGGGACATTTTGGATTCAATAAGACCTTGAAACTTATTTCTCGAGATTTTTGGTGGCCCCAAATGTAGAAGGATGTCAAGGATTTTGTCCTCTCTTGTGACATTTGTTTAAGATCCAAGAACCCTCGGCATCCTCCTTATGGTCTTTTTTAGCCATTACCTATTCTACATCAACCCTGATCTTCAATTTCGATGGACTTCATTATAAACTTGCCGCCATCGAATTCATTTGAGAGCATCCTTGTTGTAGTAGATCGGCTTACAAAGATGGCACACTTTGTCCCTTGCAAGAAAATATCCATAAGCAAAGATACATCAAGGCTCTTTCTTGATAGTGTATATCAATATTATGGTTTACTAGATGATATCGTGTCGGATTGAGGAATCCAATTCGTATCAAAGTTGTGGAGATCTCTCTTTGAGATATTGAAGGTAGATATCAAGCTTTCTTTGGCTTTCCATCCTCAAACTGATGGCCAAATGAAATGGTTGAATCAAACTTTAGAGCAGTATTTACGATGTAGCATCAACTATCAGCAAGATGATTGGACTGTATATCTATTATTAGCTGAGTTTGCATATAACAACATCCTTTATGCGTCGACTCAACAAACACCATTCTTTTTCAACTATGGATATCATCCGAAGCTTGATTTGTTGAGAGCATCAACCAATAACAATCTGGCAACTAAAGGATTTACAAAACAACTATCGGAGCTTCAAACTATGTTGAAGCTTTAATTGCAAACCACCCAAGAAGCTTACAAGGCGTCCATAGTCAAATTTCAGAATCAGGCACCTACTTTCAAAATTGGAGATAAAGTATGGCTGCTTCGACAGAATATCAAAACCAAGCTGCCATGTCATAAATTGGACTACTGGAGATTGAGACCATTTGTCATCCAGAAGTAAATCAATCCAGTGGCATATCATTTGGGATTACCAGCTGCTATGAAGGTACACTTACTCTTTCATGTTTCTTTATTGGAACCTTATCAAGAGTCAGATTATTCTGGAAGAGTACAATGTCCGCCACCTAGTATTGAAATTGAGAACCACGAGGAATACGAGGTAAAAAAGGTACTAGATTTACAACGTAAGTAGAAAAATTGGAGTACATAGTGCATTAGAGCGGCTATGATATCAATGAGCATACATGGGAACCATTGAAAAATCTTATCAATGCATCGCAAAAGGTACATGAGTTTCACTTGCACTATCCTCAGAAACCTAAGCCCTTTCGATGAAAGTTTTACAGTGAAGTTCCTTCCCCTTGAAGCCTCTTAATCCTCGGTCTTACAAAGAAAGGAGAGAAGGAACCTCTAAAAGACATAGTTAGAGACTATAAATCTGTAACCTGAGCCCATTCTTCTATGTTTAGTGCTTATATTTTTTGGTGTGATATGAATAGATAAGAGATAGATACCATACCGGTTATGTCTTGTCAACCGAATATCTCACAAAAATGACCCCGAGATGAAGAATTACCTGTACTACAAAGACGACAAAAGATACATAGTAACAAGTCGCTAATGATTGTGTTTGAGGTAGACCCTACCTAGGATGATCTTTCCAAAGGAATATTTGTAAGGCATTTTTACAATGAAGACACGGAAGTTCATGCCTGGTCAAAAATCAAAGGCGTAGGACACTATCGTTGGTTACAAGGATCAATGAACTATTTGTCACTCAAACAACAATTGGAGTATATTACAGATACTATGCGATAAATTTTCAACTTCTGACATTGGTACTAACTCGCAATAGGAGTGCTTCTCAAAGACCTCGAAGCTAAAGGGAGGAGTGATGTTAAGGACATACACTAGGAAGTTGTAGAAGATTTTAGAAGATTCTAGAAAATCTTTATAGTTAGTGGAAGCTGCTTGAGAAGCCTCCTAGCTCATGGAAGCTCCTTGAGAAGTTTCATAGATTGTAGAAGCTGCTTGAGAAGCTTCCTAACTCGTAGAAGCTGCTTGAAAAGCTTCCTAGTTTGTGGAAGCTACTTGAGAAGCTTCCTAGCTGGTAGTATATATAGGAGCTAGAACTGAGGAGATCCTCACGCTCGACAATACACCTCTTCGAGCTCTACCTCACCTCTCTAGTGTTCTGCAATATCTTCTAGAGAAGCTTCCTAGAAGCTTCATAGACGCTGCTTCGACCATATAGGATTCCATAGTTGTCTTTTTGGTTAGAAACTTGATCAACAAGTTAGCGATGAGCCACACATGTTGGTAGCTTGAATGACAAGCTAACTACGTAGTCCACTCATAGAAAACTTGCCTTACATGCAAAGACATGTGGCCTAGAAAGTCAACACATATTAGAGGTCTTATAGCTCTCTTCACTCTTGTCAACTCTTTTCTTGCTTCTAGTCTAGTTTCAAGGGTCTCTAGTTTTTTTGTCTTTTGGCAATAGCCATTCCAGTTTCTCTTACAATATATATACTTGTTTATATATATTTTGTTACCTCTCTTTGAGTGAAGGCTCACTTGACTGAATTATTTTTCATCGAGTTCTTGTCCTTGGCTGATTGACAAGAGTACACTTACAATATCAGAGCTTTGTTTTTCTTGAGTAAGAGTGGATTACCCCTTTCTCTTGACAAGACCTAAGCGTATTAGAAGTTTGCGGATTATCCACTTCTAAATTGATATTATTCTTAGTATCTTCTTTGTTATCAAGTCTTTCTTTTCTTTTGTCTTGAGCAGTATCAAACAAATTTTTCTTCTTAGTGTCATTATGGCATAGCTTGTTGAAATGAAGAGTGCAATGGCACAAATGCAAGAGCAAATGAGGGAGTTAATTCTTACGATGCATCAACTCAATTCACCAATACATAAAAGAACAAGAATAGCAGAAAGTAGCGATATAGAGATGATCGGAGCTGCTTCAACATCTACAACAAATCACGTTCCTTCTCCAATTGTACAACTCCCTGTAAGCACTTGAGAACCAAGAATTACCTTACTTGATGGTACGAGATCAAAGTTTCGAGGGTTCATCAATCAAGTACAATTGGCAATTGAACTTCAACCGCAAAGCTATCCAACTCCAAGATCACAAGTCAGGTTTATTGGCACTCTACTTTCTGGTTCTGTATTATCGTGGTTTTTGTTTTTTCTTGAATAACAAAATCTAATATTAGACAATTAGAAAGCTTTTTTGGCAGAGTTTGGAACTCGTGTTGCAACAAATAAGATCCGAATTCTGCAATAAGGAAATCGTTCAGTAACAATGTATGCCTCACAATTTCGACAACTTGTAATTGACATCAAGTGGGATGATGCTGCACTCATCAGTCAATTTCTTTATGGATTGCCATACGAAGTAAAGAAATTGATGCTCAACTTACCTGATCCTCAAACTTTGAGTCAAGCAATCGATTTTGCGATATAATGTGTTAATCAACTTTTCGAATTTTGATCCAAGAATCATTCATGGGAACCTCAACGTTATTACTCAATGGCAACATCAACATCTTTGCCAAACGTACATTCGGAAGTAGAAGACATGCAAATTGACGCGGTACGTTTTAAACCTCTAACTGAGCAAGAAAAGATTCGTCGTCGTCAAGAAGGATTATGTTTATATTGTGGAGAACCTAAGCACATTGCTCAACATTGTCCAAAGAAATGACGCAACTATAAAATGAGGGGTACGACAGTCAAAGAAGACAACATGTCAGAAAACGGATTCGTTCAGCTACAATAGGGACCAGGCAGCTGGAACCTTGTACAATTCCTAATGAAGGTCCTATCTTCTCCTCAGAACCCTCTCCTTGTTTTATAATAGACTTATATTTAAGACCTAAGAATTACAAAGCCTCTGCTTTATTAGATTCGGGAGCCTCATCATGTTTTTTAGATGAACAATTTGTTAAAAGTCATAAAATACCTTTTATACAGAAACCTAAACCAATACAAGTAGAAGTCATAGATGGTGTCAAGGAAAAAGAATCGATGAGGGAAAATATACACCAAAAGGCTATCTCGATATAATAAGTCAAAATATAAACAAGTATGTATATTAAAAGGAAACTGGAATGGCTATTGCCACAAGACAAGAAACTAAAGACTCTTGAACTTGAACTAGAAGTAAGAAAGGAGTTGACAAGAGTGAAGAAGCCTTCACTCTTGTCTCTATATATACTATCTAACTAGGAGCTACGTGGCGACGTTCTATAGGACCTCCAATATGTGTTGACTTTGTAGGACACATGCCTTGACTTACAAGGCAAGTTTTTCTACGTGTGGGCCACATAGTTAGCTTGATCTTCAAGCTAACAACATGTGTGGCACATGGCCAACTTGTTGACCACGTTTCTAATCCAAAAAGTCAATTAAAGACACCTATGAAGTCAAAGCAGCGTCTAAGAAGTTTCTAGGAAGCTTTTATATTAAATATTATAGAATTAATTTACTTTTATCTACTTTTACTTACTTCTACCTATTTCTATATGTACTTATTAGCTTACATGATTATGGCCGTGACATTACCCTCCCTTCTAGAGACGAGTTCCACAAGGAGCGGTCATCATATGTTGAGGAAATCTATGATGCGACAAATTGTATTCGCCACATACTCTGATCTCTGTTCTCTTCGAAGATGATTGATAGGGCCTCTCAACCATCGATAGTATCCTATACCAGGGCGGGAAGACCACCCAGTTATTTGATCATTGTTGAGGCCTTCGTAACTTCCTTCGAATAGAATATTCGGAACACCATCAGGAGTTGTTCCTACCTCTAGCAAAATCACCAAACATTGGGAGTCCCTTCCCAAATCAAGATACCAAACGCGTTGTATCTCACCATCTGTTCGAGGAAGAACATGTCGTTCTTGAAGATCTTCATCTCGATTGCGTCGTCTTGAAGGTTGTGACAATCGTAATGTCTCATCTGGTACGTCAGCAAACAAAGGTTCTTGAGTTGAATCTGCTGGTTGTTGGCTCTCCATCTAATTAGCGTCACAAATGCAAAGAAGTTACAAACAAGGATAGGAAATTGAATGTTATCTTGCCTCAATCTTGTCTCTTTTATAAGAGAGATTTTCATCTTGGTTTCGATGGATGTCATTGATGAAAAACTTTGACTTTAGCTGATGTATTTGCTAGATTCCTGGATGGCTCTCATGTGCGTTCACTAATATCATATCCGCGCCAATGAACAAGATATTCCAACTAATTTCAGCGCCGCCTTGAGTTCAATATGTCTTCCACCTCAAATTCTTCATTATTATCTACTTCTATAGGAGGCGGTGGCATTTGTCTTCTTCCTTGTATATCCACTGTCTTATATGGTTCAAGAAGAGACACGTGGAATACAGGATGGATCTTCATTGACTCCGGTAGATGTAACCGATATGCAACTAGGTTGATCTGTTCTGAAACAGAAAATGGGCCAAGCCTACGATAGTCCAATTTGTCACAAGGTCGGGTAGTCTTGATATTGCAACGAAGTAGCCATACCTTATCACCCACATTGAGTTGTGGTTGCTCCTTACGATATAGATCTGCGTTTATCTTTTGTCGTTCTTGAGCTTCCTTCAATTGCGTCTTCATTATTGCATGTAACTCTGACAACCGATTTGCCATATCTTCTGCTGCAGGATTATCAACTTTTGAAAAATCAAAAGTATCAAGTCGTGGATGATAGCCATAATTGGCAAAGAAAGGTGTTTGTTGCGTGGAAGAATGTACCGTATTATTATAAGCAAACTCTGCCAATGGCAGAAAGGTTGTCCAATCATCTTGTTGATAGTTGATAGTACACCTTAAATATTGCTCCAAGACTTGGTGCACTTTGTTTGTCCATCAGTTTGAGGATGGAAAGCCGAAGATAGCTTTATGTCCACTTTTAAAATCTTGAAAAGGGTCCTCCAAAATCTTGACACAAATTAAGTTCCCCTATCCGATATGATATCTTTAGGTAATCCATAATAGCGATAGATATTACCAATGAAAAGCTTAGCTGTTTCTTCACCTGTGATAGATTTTGTACATGGCACAAAATGTGCCATCTTGGTGAAACGATCTACTATCACAAATATAGAATCATAAGATCTTGAGCTTGGAAGATCTGTGATGAAATCCATAGAAACAGAGGACCATGGTTGTTCTGGTATAGGTAATGGCTGAAGAAGTCCGTAAGGTCGATGACGAGGAATTTTTGATCTTGAACAAATATCACATGATTGTACAAAGTCTTTGACTGACTTCCACATTTGTGGCCACCAAAAAACTCTTGATATGAGTTCCAAAGTCTTATTATATCCAAAGTGCCCTGCTGCTGGAAAGTCATGACGTGCTTGAAGAACACGTAAACGTGCTTCTCCTTCTAGAACATATAGGCGTCCTTCAAAATATAATAGATTATTCTTGAACTCGAACTTAGAAGGATCATGAGACTTGGAAGAATTATTCTCGATATCATAAACAAGAGGGTCTGAGGACATACTAGACTGGATTTGCTTGAGAAAAGTTGAATCAACAGTCAATGTTGATTTCATTGCTTGGAGATGAAATTTCTCCGATTTCAAGAAGACCGTTCTTTGTTGCTCAAAAGCTGCATCTCCTTCTTTTGGTGCAAAATAAGAACGTCTAGATAGGGCATCGGACAAACCTTGTTGTTTTCCTAGCCGATAAGTGATAATGAACTCGAATCTTGACAAAGACATACTCCAACGAGCTTGACCACGATTCAACACGCGTCCTGACATGAAATACTCGAGGTTCTTGTGATATGTATACACAGTGACTGGACTAGAAGCGCCTTCTAGATAATGACGCCATTCTTGAAAAGAATCCACGATCGCAAGAAGTTCTTTATCGTGGATCTCATAATTGATCTCGGTTGCTGAGAATTTTCTTGAATGAAAAGCTATCAGATGAAATTTGTCATCTGTTCCCATTTGTGATAAAACTGCACCCAAGGCAAAATCTGATGCATCTATTTCCATAAAGAATGCCTTGGAAAAGTCAACACGATATAAGACTGGTGCAAAGACAAACGATGTCTTCAAGGCTTCAAATGCTGCTTCCGCTTCTTCATTCCATTACAATTTATCTTTACTAGTCAAGCATGTAAGTGGAGCTGCAACTCGTGAGAAATCTTTGATGAAGATCCGATAGTAATTGGCAAATCCCAAGAAACATTGGCCATCTCTTACTGTCCTTGGAATCTTCTAATCCATGATTGTTTGGACTTTCTTAGAATCCATCATGAGACCATCATTTGAAATGATGTATCCTAAAAAGTCAACTTGAGTAGTGTGAAATACACACTTTTCCATCTTGGCATACAATCCTGCATGTCTAAGTTTTTGTAATACTTGACGAACATGTATTTCATGTTCTTCGTCATTCTTAGAATAGATCAGGATATTGTCTAGATAGCAGATGACAAAATTGTCTAAGAATTCACGAAATACATCATTCATGAGATATTGAAAAGCAGCTAGTGCATTCGTGAGTCCAAAGGGCATGACATTATATTCGAAATGTCCATACGTGGTTCGAAACGCAGTCTTCCATTCATCTCCTTCTTTGATCCGTACTAAATTATATGCTCCTCTTAGATCTATTTTTGTATAGATCTTAGCTTGATTCAACTGGTCAAGGAGTCCTGATATCAAAGGTAATGGATACCTGTTCTTGATTGTGATCTTGTTGAGTCCTCGATAATCAACACACATTCGTAAAGATCCATCTTTTTTCTTTACGAATAGAATTGGAGCTCCTGCTGGAGATTTTAAATGGCGTATGAAATTCTTCGCTAAATTCTCGTCAATATATGTCTTGAGTTCAACCATCTCATCTTGCGATAAACTGTAAATTGGTCCAAATAGTGGCTGAGTTCCTTCCTTGAGGTCGATTAAACAATCATATGGACGATGCTCAAGAAGAATATCTGCATTCTTTTTCTCAAAAACGTCTTGATACTCCTGATATTGACTTGGAATGCCACTTGAAGTCTTTACGTTTTCAGAAATAGGTGCAGCATAAATAGCAAAAGTTGATCCTTCTTTTGCTGCGTGTATAAATGCTTTTGCACCTATCAGTGCGGGTTTTACTATACTAGACTTATAATTTTTTACTTGGTTAGTAGAACTATTAATAACGCTCTGGGAAAAATCAAGTTTACGCGAATTCCAATCTATTCGAGGATTATACTTTTCTAGCCAGGATAAACCTAAAATAACTGGATTGGACGGAGATTTAATTATGTTAAAAGCTATGTAGCTATCATGACCGTCTATTGTTACTTTTATAGGATGAGTTTCATGAGTGACATCTCCAGAAGACAAGGGACGACCATCTATGACTTCTACATGTACAGGTTTAGGTTTCTGTACAAAGGGTATTTTATGACTTTTAACAAATTGTTCATCTAAAAAACATGTTGAGGCTCCCGAATCTAATAAAGCAGAGGCTTTGTAATTCTTAGGTCCTAAATATAAGTCTATTATAAAACATGGAGTGGGTTCTGAGGAGAGGATAGGACCTTCATTAGGAATTGTACAAGGTTCCAGCTGCACGGTGTCGTGTTGTAACACGAGTATACATTGAAAATAAAAAGAAAGGGGAATTTTATTAATATTCAGTTACCTCGAATATTGGGAGCATCGACCAACTCCAGTACAAATACTGAGTGGTCAGGTTTAGTGACTCCGTTACAGTTAGCCGGGGCATACTGAAATGCCCCGTTCGATTCCAATAACGGGAGTCAGGAGGAAGAGAAGGACCAATTCACATGACGGGTTCGAGGAGCCAATTGGATCCAATTTCGATAATCCAATCCGGGTCCTCTTACCCAATATGAGACCTGTATTGGTGGGGCAACCCAATGCAGTCTAGTTACGGGAAATCCAGGTCTTACTATGGGTCTTAGCCAATCTGACGCGAGGACCAATTTGACCCAATTACGAGAACATCCAGGTTAGTACGGGCATCTTTACCAATATAGGACCTGAATTGGTCGGGCGACTCAATGTGGTCCCGATTACGGGGTTCGATTCTGTTTCAGGCTGTGCTATTCTCTGTGCCGTCTCAGGGAACGTTGTTTTCGGTAAATGGATTTCTTAAAGGCAAAAACGGAGGAGAAAACTTGACGACGAGAGCCAATTTCGGATCCAAGCTTGAGGTGGGAGCCAATTCCGGATCTAAGACGGAAGATTGAAGAAATTCAGAGGATAAGGTTAGGTGAGATATAGTTTTGGGTGTGGTTTTTTTTTGAGGGGAAATCGGGGGGGGGGAGCGAGTTTTTCAAGCTTCTGCAAGGTTACCAGTTCGGATTTTTTTTTGGATGTTTTTGAAGATCAAGGGAATTAGAGAGAGGAGCTTCATGCTTCGAGTCGGGGAAGGAAAGACATAGAATTTGGATTTTTCTTCTTCGTAGAGTTTTGGGGAAGACTGAGGCAATCGCTTTTGAAGTCAGTGTTGTAATGGTGAATCGGGATTTTTAAATGAAGTGGATTTGAATACTCTTGACTGTTTTGTGAATCGAGTTACGTCTGTGATTGAAGGATTAAAAGGGTGTCTATAGGATTGAGTATGCGGAGTGAATGAAATTTATTGGGTTAATCTAACAAGACAGTCAGTGGATACAAGATCGTAAGTACAAAGCAGTATTGAAGGTTAACAGTTTGGGTTGTACGGGGTTCTCTGTAACGTCTAGAGACCTACCGGCTGGGACAAAAAGGACTTCGACAAGCAGTCGAAGAGCACCCGTATAGATTTACGGTATATTATTGCAGTCGTTTATATTCTAGCAGTCAAAAACTAATAGACTGCTTGACTATCGGTGAATCTCCATACTACCTTCTACAGCCAGTCGTCCGGCGCGTTCTCGAGCAGGAAAGCATATAATACGACAACGGTCCCTATTGTAGCTGGACAAATCTGTTTTCCGACATGTTGTCTTCTTCGACCGTCGTACCCCTCATTTTATAGTTGCGTCGTTTCTTTGGACAATGTTGAGCAGTGTGCTTAGGTTCTCCGCAATATAAACATAATCCTTCTTGACGATGACGAATCTTTTCTTGCTCAGTTAGAGGTTTAAAACGTACCGCGTCAATTTGCATGTCTTCTACTTCTGAATGTATGTTTGGCAAAGATGTTGATGTTGCCATTGAGTAATAACGTTGAGGTTCCCGTGAATGATTCTTAGATCGAAATTGGAAAAGTCGATTATCACATTTTACCGCAAAATCGATTGTATGACTCAAAGTTTGAGGATCAGGTAAGTTGAACATCAATTTCTTTACTTCGTATTGCAATCCATAAAGAAATTGACTGATGAGTGCAGCATCATCCCACTTGATGTCAATTGCAAGTTGTCGAAATTGTGAAGCATACAATGTTATTGAACGATTTCCTTGTCGCAGAATTCGGATCTTATTTTTTGCAACACGAGTTGCATCGTGTTCACCATACATAGATCGAAACTCCGCCAGAAAAGCTTCCAAATTGTCCAATATTGGATTTCGTTGTTCAAAAAAAGACGAAAACCATGATAATGCAGAACCAGAAAGTAGGGTACCAATAAACCTGACTTGTGATCCTGGAGTTGAATAGCTTTGCGGTTGAAGTTCAATTGTCAATTGTACTTGATTGATGAACCCTCGAAACTTAGATCTCGTACCATCAAATTTCTCGGGTAAGGCAATTCTTGGTTCTCTAGTGTTTACAGGATGTTGTACAATTGGAGAAGGAACGTGATTTATTGTAGATGTTGAAGCAGCTCCGATCATCTCTATATCCCCACTTTCTGCTATTCTTATTCTTTCATGTGTTGGTGAATTGAGTTGATGCATCGCAAGCATTAACTCCCTCATTTGCTCTTGCATTTGTGCCATTGCACTCTTCATTTCAACAAGCTCTGCCATAATGACACTAAAAAAAATTTGTTTGAAACTGCTCAAGACAAAAGAAAAGAAAGACTTGATAACAAAGAAGATACTAAGAACAATATCAGTTTAGAAGTGGATAATCCGCAAACTTCTAATACGCTTATGTCTTGTCAAGAGAAAGAGGTAATCCACTCTCACTCAAGAAAAACAAAGCTCTGATATTGTAAGTGTACTCTTGACAATCTGTCAGGAACAAAGACTCGATGAGGGAAAATATACAAAAACGCTATCTTGATATAATAAGTCAAAATATAAATAAGTAGGTATATTAAAAGGAAACTGGAATGGCTATTACCACAAGACAAGAAACTAAAGACTCTTGAACCTGAATGAGAACCAAGAAAGGAGTTGACAAGAGTGAAGAAGCCTTCACTCTTGTCTCTATATATACTATCTAACTAGGGGCTACGTGGCGACGTTCTATAGGACCTCCAATATGTGTTGACTTTGTAGGACACATGCCTTGACTCAACAAGATCACAATCAAGAACAGGTATCCATTACCTTTGATATCAGGACTCCTTGACCAGTTGAATCAAGCTAAGATCTATACAAAAATAGATCTAAGAGGAGCATATAATCTAGTACGGATCAAAGAAGGAGATGAATGGAAGACTGCGTTTCGAACCACGTATGGACATTTCGAATATAATGTCATGCCCTTTGGACTCACGAATGCACTAGCTGCTTTTCAATATCTCATGAATGATGTATTTGGTGAATTCTTAGACAATTTTGTCGTTTGCTATCTAGACAATATCCTGATCTATTCTAAGAATGACGAAGAACATGAAATACATGTTCGTCAAGTATTACAAAAACTTAGACATGCAGGATTGTATGCCAAGATGGAAAAGTGTGTATTTCACACTACTCAAGTTGACTTTTTAGGATACATCATTTCAAATGATGGTCTCATGATGGATTCTAAGAAAGTCCAAACAATCATGGATTAGAAGATTCCAAGGACAGTAAGAGATGGCCAATGTTTCTTGGGATTTGCCAATTACTATCGGATCTTCATCAAAGATTTCTCACGAGTTGCAGCTCCACTTACATGCTTGACTAGTAAAGATAAATTGCAATGTAATGAAGAAGCGGAAGCAGCATTTGAAGCCTTGAAGACATCGTTTGTCTCTACACCAGTCTTATATCATGTTGACTTTTCCAAGGCATTCTTTATGGAAATAGATGCATCAGATTTTGCCTTAGGTGCAGTTTTATCACAAATGGGAACAGATGACAAACTTCATCTGATAGCTTTTCATTCAAGAAAATTCTCAGCAACCGAGATCAATTATGAGATTCACAATAAAGAACTTCTTACGATCGTGGATTCCTTTCAAGAATGGCGTCATTATCTAGAAGGCGCTTCTAGTCCAGTCACTGTGTATACATATCACAAGAACCTCGAGTATTTCATGTCAGGACGCGTGTTGAATCGTCAACAAGCTCGTTGGAGTATGTCTTTGTCAAGATTCGAGTTCATTATCACTTATCGGCTAGGAAAACAACAAGGTTTGTCCGATGCCCTATCTAGACGTTCTTATTTTGCACCAAAAGAAGGAGATGTAGCTTTTGAGCAATAAAGAACGGTCCTCTTGAAACCGGAGAAATTTCATCTCCGAGCAATGAAATCAACATTGACTGTTGATTCAATATTCAAAGTAGGTTAATTGTACAATATCTTCTAGAGAAACTTCCTAGAAGCTTCATAGACGCTGCTTTGACCTTATAGGAGTCCATATTTGACTTTTAGGTTAGAAATTTGGTCAACAAATTAGCCATGTGCCACACATGTTGGTAGCTTGAAGGACAAGCTAACTACGTAGTCCACTCATAGAAAACTTGCCTTGCAAGCATAGACATGTGGCGTAGAAAGTCAACACATATTGGAGGTCTTATAGAATATAGGCACGTGGCTTCTAGTTAGATAGTATATATAGAGGCAAGAGTGAAGCTCTCTTCACTCTTGTCAACTCTTTTCTTGCTTCTAGTCTAGTATCAAGGGTCTCTACTTTTTTTGTCTTTTGGCAATAGCCATTCCAATTTCTCTTACAATATATATACTTATTTATATATATTTTGTTACCTCTCTTTGAGTGAAGGCTCACTTATCTGAATTGTTTTTCATCGAGTTCTTGTCCTTGACACCAAACATTGAAAGACTCTTCCTAGGTCATGAAATTAAACACATTGTATCTTGCCATCTATTTGAGAAAAAACATATCATTCTTGAAAGTCTTCACCCTTATTATCTTGTCTTAAAGGCTTTGATAGTTGCAATATCTCATCTAATAAGTTAGTAAATGATGGCTCTTGAGTTAAATTCGTTGGCTATTGATTCTCCATATCCTTAACACCACAATTATATAGAAATTACAAACAAGGATAAGAGGTAGAATGTAATCTTTCATAAATTGTAATTCTTTTATAGTAAAGGTTTACTATCTCTTATCTTAATTTTGATGGATGTCATTGATAAAAAGCTTTGACCTTCTCTACTACATTTGTAGGATTTTTTATTGACTCCCATGTCTATTTACTAATATTGTATCTGAGCCAATGAATAAGATATTCCAACCTATGTCGGTGCCACCTTCAGTCTAAAACTTCTTCCACCTCAAATTTTTGATTACTACCCTCTTCTATAGAAGGCGGTGTCGGGGTAGAGAGAATTTGCCTTAAGAAAATGTTAGGCTTCTGGCTGTCATTAATCATTCAATCAAGCTTCAAAAAAAAGGAAGCCCTAAGTTTATATATAAATTTTCTCTTTTGAGCAATTATACCAAATACACAAGCCTCAAGTAACCAACAACATCCAAAATATGATAAAATCCTCTAAAACCTTATATATTCTTATGTGGAGATTTTTCCGAACTTCAACACCTCATATCTCCTAATCCGACCGTCCAAACAAACTCAAATTTTACATGAGGTACTGATGTATTCTTATTAACTTTTATAACAACTTTTAATTTTAAATTCATTGCGGATCTTGAGATATCTTGAAAACCCTAACAGCCGCTTCAAATCTTTGTCTTTATATACCCGCATGCAATTTTCTTCCTATTTCACAAAATATAAGCTCAAATGCTACGAATTTATATGTATAGCTTTTTAACACAAAAATGTACATTCTCCAAAAAGTTTGAGTCAAAAATTCGTTCGAATACTCAAGTTATGGCTCCAACCATTACTACAAACAAAACCACTTACTTACTACCTTTGATTTGAAAGCGCCGCCTTCAACTCCTTATAACTCCTTCACATTCCTTGCCTTCATCTCACCATGACTTGCTTTCATTCCTCCAATTAGCATCCTTCTAGTTTAGATTTTCATCCTTAAGCTTCCACCTTCTCCCAAGGCTTCATACTAAACATTTAGGTCCTATATTTTTTTTTTTTAATGTCAAAATCAAAACAAGTAAAGAAACAAAGTAAAGTTTCTTATACCAACTCCTTTTAATTTAATCTATTAGCCACTCGAACACACATCTAGATTTATTAACATATAATATGTTTTAATTAATTTTTACATATTGTAAGCATTTACAGTACGACAACGGTGGTATTTGTCTTCTTCCTAGGATATTCATTGTTTTATATGGCTTTTAAAAAAACATGTGAAATATGGAATAGATTTTCATAGACTATGATAGATATAATTGATAAGCAGCTGAATTGACTTGTTCACAAATAGGAAATCGTCCAAATCTATGATAATTCAACTTGTTATAAGAACAAATAATTTTAATAATATGACAAAGTAACCATACCTTATCACCAATGTAGAAATGAGGTTGTTCCTTATGATAAGCATCCACATTGCTCTTTTATTGTTTTTTAGCATCTTTTAGACGTCCCTTCATTATTGTATGTAATTCAAATAAATATTTTGCCAAATCTTCTACCACATGATTATCAACTTTTCAAAAATTAAAACCATTAAGTTGTGGATAATAACCATAATTAGCAAAAAATTATATATATATATATATTTATTATATAGAAAAATATACTATGTTATTATAAACAAACTTTGTCAATAGCAAAAGAGTTGTCTAATCATCTTGTTGGTAATTGATGGTGCACCTTAAATAGTATTCTAAAGCTTGATTTATACACTCTATTTGTCCATTAATTTGAGAATAGAAAGCCAAATATAGTTTTATGTCTACTTTTAGAATCTTGAAAAGATTTTTTTAAAATCTTGATACAAACTAAATTAACTTAAGTAATCCATAATATCGATAGATATTATCAAGAAAAAGCTTGACTACTTTTTTATATATAATAGCTTTTGTACATGGTACAAAATGTGCCATCTTGGTGAAATGATCTATTATCATAAATATAGAGTCATAAGAATTTGAGACTCAAAGATCCTTGATAAAATCCATAGAAACAAAAGACCATGGTTGTTCTTGAATAGGTAACAATTGGAAAAGTCAATAAAGTCAATAATAAAGAGTTTTTGACCTTGAAAAAATGTTACATAACTAAACAAAGTATTTCACTCCCTTTCATACTTGTGACTACTAAAAATCTCTAGATATAAGTTTTAAAGTCTTGTTGTATCCAAAATGTTAAGCCGTTGGAAAGTTATGACATATTTAAAAAATACATAAACATGCTTTTCCTTCTAGAATGTATAAGTGTCTTTTAAAATAGAGTAGGTTTTTTTTGAACTTGAACTTGGAAGCATCATAAGACTTAGAAGAAAGATTCTTGGTATCATAAATAAAAGGATCAAAGGATATACTTGATCAAAACTACTTGACAAGAGTTGAATCAATAGTCAATATTGATTTTATTGCTTGAAGATGAAAATGCTCCAACATCAAGAGAATCATGCTTTGTTGATGAAAAGATGTATTTTCTTCTTATGATACAAGACAAAAATATCTAAAAAAGGCGTCTGACAAACTTTAGTATTTTTTGGGTCGATAAGTAATCTTAAAATCAAATCTTGATAAAGACATACTCCAATTGACTTGGCCATGATTCAAAACAGGTTCTTATATAAAATATTTAAGATTCTTATGGTTGGAATAAATAAATATTGGATTAGAAGCACCTTTTAGATAATTGCATCATTCTTCAAAAAAAATTATAATTGCAAGAAGTTCTTTGATACAAATCTTATAGCTGATCTTGGTTATTAGAAATTTTCTTGAATGAAAAGCTATTAGATGAAGTTTATTATCTATTTCTATATATCATAATATGGCATCCAAAGTAAAGTTTGATGCATCTATTTTGAAACAAAATATCTTACAAGAGTCAATGTAATATAAGATTGGTGTAAAAATAGAGGTTTTCTTCAAAGCTTGAAATATTACTTTTACTTCTTGATTTCATTAAAGTTTGTTTTTATAAGTCAAATGGATAAGTGGAGTTGCAACTTGAGAGAAGTTCTTGATGAAGA
This sequence comes from Physcomitrium patens, assembly GCF_059467195.1. Lineage (NCBI taxonomy): Eukaryota > Viridiplantae > Streptophyta > Bryopsida > Funariales > Funariaceae > Physcomitrium > Physcomitrium patens. The sequence goes on from NC_143410.1 coordinate 2,294,324, forward strand.
TCTGGTAGTAGTTGGCAAATTCCACAAAACATTGGACATTTCTTACCATTTTTGAAATCTTCCAAACTATAATAGTTTGAAATTTTTTAGGATCCATCATTTGAAATGATGTATTCTAAGAAGTCGACTTGAGTAGTGTAGAATATACACTTTTCTATCTTGGCATAAAGTCCTGTATCTCTTAGTTTTTGTAATATACAAAAAACATAAAATTCATATTCTTATATATTATTAGAATAGATTGAGACATCATCTAGGTTACAAACAACAAAGTCATCTAAAAACTCTCAAAAAACATCATTCATTAGATATTCAAAAGCTATTGGTGCATTTATAAGTCCAAAAGGCATGTCATTATATTCAAAATGTTTATACATTGTTCAAAATGTAGTCTTCTATTCATCTCCTTTTTTGATGCATACCAAATTGTATGCCCCTTATAGATCTATTTTTGTATAGATCTTAGATTGATATAATTAATCAAGAAGTCTTGATATCAAAGGTAGTAGATATCTATTCTTGATGGTGATTTTATTGAGTCCTTGATAATCGATACATATTTGCAATGATCCATCTTTTTTCTTTACAAATAAAATTAGAACTCTTGTCGAAAATTTGGAATGGCATATAAAGTTCTTGGCTAGATTTTCTTCAATATACTTTTTGAATTTAGCCAATTTATTTTATGATAAATTATAAATTGGTCCAAATGGCACTTGAGTTCCTTCTTAAAGGTCAATTGAATAATCATAGGGATAATATTTTGGTAGAGTATCAGCATTCTTTCTCTCAAATACATCTTGAAAATCTTAATATTGGCTTAGAATGTCGCTTGAAGTCTTTCTACTATTTGAAATGGATACAATATGAATGACATAAGATAATCTTTTTTTTCTAACATGCAAGAAAGCTTTTGCACCTACAAATATAGATTTAATTATAGTAGACTTATGTCTTTCTACTTGATCAATTATATTCTTAGTTATACTTTCAAATAAATCAAGACTACAAGAAATTCAATCTATTTTTGGATTATATTTTTTTAGCAATGATAAATCTAAAATTATTCAATTAGAAGAAGATTTAATCATATTAAATATTACAAAGCTACTATAATTATTATTTATTGCTTCTATAGGAAGAGTTTCATGAATAAAATTTTTTGAAGACAATGGACGACCATCTATGACTTCTATATGAATATGTTTAGTTTTCTTCATTAAAGATATGCTATATCTTTTAGCAAATTCTTCATCTAAGAAACAAGCTGAGGCTCTTGAATCTAATAAGGTAGAGGCTTTGTGATGTTAAGGTCCTAAAATAATATTTATTGTAAAATAAAGAGAAGGTTCTGAGGAGAGAATAAGACCTTCATTAGATATTGTATAAGGTTCTAGCTACACTGTCCCTATTGTAGCTAGACAAACTTATTTTTTGACATACTATTTTCTTTGATGGTAGTATTCCTCATTTTGTAATTGTATCGCTTCTTTGGACAATGTTGAGCAGTGACATCAATTGCATGAAGTAGTGAAGAGTGCTAGCCCTGATTATATTGCATAAATTCCAAATTATTGATACAAATCTTGATTTTGAACAACAATTAAAAATTCATTCCAAATCCTAAGAAAACAAGACTTAGAACTTTGGAATAAGCTTGAAGTTAGCTTACAAACTCCAATTGCCGATCTTCAAATGAATCCCTATTTTGCTCTAGGCAGCCATTTTAGTGACTGGAGGTTTGATTTCAAGTATGTTCCACAAATGGTTAATCCTCGGATATCAATCCAATCTATCCTAGGGATTTTTTAGTTTGATCTTATCTTCAACTTAAGTCTAGTATCAATTATATTAATTATTTATCTTTTTTATACTATTTTTTTTTTTTATCAATTTATGGCCTTTCTAAGCCAATAAAAGAAATTTAATAGTTTAGAAGGTAAAATTATTAACCAACCTTGAATCTACTAGCTATTAAGATAAGAAAATAAACTAAGAGATTTTTATAAAAGCCATGCTTAAATGTCTTGAATTACTATTGAACTAAGATGATTAAATATTAATTAAAATTTTATTTTTGATTATATTTTTACCATATAGTTGTGTTACAAATTGGCAACAATATGGTGCATATATAAGAAACTTGTCTTGCAAATTAAAACATATGCTTTATAAAATGAACACGTATTGGAGATCCTATAGAACATTGTCATATAGCTCCTTGTTAGATAGTAAATATAGAAGCAAGAGTAAAGCCTTCTTCATTGTTGGCATTGCTTTTATAGTCCTTAGTCTTGTTTTAAGACTTTTTAATATTCTTGTCTTTAGCAATAGCCATTCTAGTTCAATATATTACTATCTTTGAGTGATTTTTTAATCTTTTTGAGTGATACAAGAGTGTATTGAGTTTTCTTTCTTTGAGATTCATGTCCTTGACACATCCTTTCCTATGACCTAGAAGAAGCCATGATCTAATTTGCGACTTAAATTCAATTCTTTTCCAAGTTCTTTTGAGATACTTGTCACATAGTCTTATATGATTTTTGGTAATTGATTGTCTTCCACAATATATGCTATTATGACTTTCTTTTAAAAATAATCCATTTCTTTTGGTACTTTGGCCTCGTTTAATATCACCCAAACAACACATTTTGTTAGTATGAAATCTTTTTTGCTACAAAAAAATCTTTTAGAAAGGATCTTAGTTGGTGATGCTCGCATGGGATGGATATCTATGAGCCGCTCCATTTGTGCAATAGTAGCAACCAATTCAAATTCCAATTATTCTTTCTTAGATCTATTCTTCTTGTACTACACCTTCAATGTTGTAAGAGACAGGGATGCATGTGTCAACTTGCTTTTTAGTATCACAGCATAGGTCGTGGTTATCGTCATGTTGTCTCCTCACACTATTACAATCCCACTACAAATGGTACTATAGGCACTATGACTCACTTTAGTGCAACCTCCATTGCTAGGCTCAACTAAAACCCTAATCCTAAAAAAGTCCTATCCTCAATTGATATCTTACTTGCTTAAATTATTGTATATAAATTTATCAAATCCTAACACAATGTGCCAGGGTATTGAGCATTGGACCTCGCAATCGCTCGCAGGCCAGATATGTGGTATTACACATCCTCGCAGTAATCCAAGCGCCAGTGAGGAGGAGCTTGCCGGATCTTTCCCGTTTTTTTTTTTTTTTTGTTTTGTTTTGTTTTGGTTTTTTTTTTTTTTTCCATTTATGCACCTACTGCATATATGCTGAAATGCTTAAGTTATCTGAAATGGGTTGTCTACCTTACGCACAGCAAAGGAGCCCCATCACCATCAGCCGGCGTGCATGCGCTCAATGGATACAACACAGAGATGTCGGTGTGACAGCAACACTGAAATTGAGCACTGCTGAGGAGATTGAAGGCCAAGCGGTGGAGCTACTCCTTGACAACGACCAGGATTCGTCCGCAAGACGCAGATACCCGGACAGAAGTGTTCGTCATCGGGTTGCTCCGCATCTGCGTTCGCAACTGTGTTCGCAACGGCATCGCAATGCGGCACTGCAGTAGATGAGTGTGTTCATGAACCATTGGAAATCGTGAATGGCGACATCCGCGAGACATCAGTGAACGTGAGCCGTCTGCGATGCTTTCGCGGCCTCCTGTCCCGACCCCTCCGACGTCTATCTGGACATGCCCTGATGCCGTGAGTGGGTTGGGGTCGAAACTGGGCATGAAGCTTCTGGTCGAGTATATTTTGCTTGGGTGTTGGGGGATCGTTCGCTTTGTTTCATTGGACAGCTGTTAATAGACAAGCCTGCCGAGCACGGCATTGACAGTGGGGCCCACCTTCATGAACAACGCAAGGGTCCTGCAGCTCTCGAGACCTCGAGAACTTATTCGAGATCCTGGGATCCACCATGAAAGTGCGACACAAGGAATTCGTTCCGTGGTGACGGCGCAGCGATTTCGTGAGGTATATTAGGAGGGGTGGGAGAGAGTGGTGGAGTAGAGTCAGCGTAGGGATTGAAATTGGATACGGTTCGTGTTGCGCCTATTCGCGCTGCTGTCTGAGTTGCATGACGGGGAACGTGACGTGGGGAGGACCTGGTGTCGCATCAGCCGCTTGTTTGAATAGGACCTTGTGTCGTTGGGATTAGCGTGGGCGGGAATTGAGAGCGCAGGCGTGAGAATTGCGGTAAGCTTCGGAGCGGGGACGGTCGTGATTGCAGGTAGAAGAGGTTGTAGAGGATTTCTTGAGAGGCTCGTAAAAGAGGGAGAGAGAGAGGGAGCAGAAGAGAGTTGAAGAGCGTGAGAGCTGGATTGAGGTGGTTGTGGAGCGATGCAGTCGCTGATGAAAGTTGTGCTTGCACCTCGAACGGGGTCGGCGACGGAGAGCGAGAGGAGAAAGAAGAAGAAGGAGGATGTTTTGCTGGAGCGCAGTTTGTCGTCTTCAACTCGGTATCCGTCAATGCCGCGGTACCCGCTGTCGCCCTTGCATGGCGAAGTTGACGTCTCGGAGATTCGCAAAGCAAACTTGAAGGTCTGTAATGCAACCCTCACAAAGTGCGGGTTTAGCAGCGGCATTGAAACGCCGGAGTGGCGTGGTTGTGGAGTTGTTTTGGAGTGATTTTCTTGCCTTCTTGTTTACGCCATATCTGGGCAGGTTATCGCCCGGCCTGGGAGGAGGGGAGATCTCTGTTGTGAGTCCCTGTTAAATTCCAGTAGGAACGGTCGTGGTGAAAGTGCTTGGCGCTGGAATAAGTCGGGGATTTCGCGAGAAAAGCAGTGATGAGCACTTGAACATGAGAGCGATGAATGGGAGCAGAATTCCTCAAAGGTCTGTTGCATAGGAGAACCCCAGGGGCCGAAAGCGGATCGTGCTAGCAACGTTTAGCGGCGCCGCTCGACTTTCTGATCCAGTGGTAGAACGTGCGTGGGGCTGGTTCAAATGGGACATGTGTGGTTTGGCAATTGATTCCACGGGGTCGTCATTTCATATGTATGTGTTGATTGGGTGTACAGGTTACAGGGATGGAGTGCGCAGCGTGTGCGGGGTCCATCGAGAAAGCCGTGAAGAGGTTGCCCGGCATCGAGGAAGCAACGGTGTCAGTATTGCAGAACCGGGCTCAAGTTGTGTACAGGCCCGCCTTCGTACAGGTACAATTCCTCCCACTCCGTGTTGTTCAGAATTCCGTCGGGACCGGTGAAGCGGGGATCGTTCGCGCAGCACGCGGTGCAATGCGGACGGCAAGAAGATGCTTGTAGCAATGTTGTAGGAAACGACTTGAAAGGTGTGCAGTGAGGGGTGCTCCAAAACTTTGCATGTGGTGAGAGGGTCAATTTAGCAATCCGCCAGATGGACCGTGGCAGCTAGGAGCTCAGAAGTAAGATGGATGTGGGCAGCGGTGGAATTGGAAGGCATTGAATCTTACACGGGGAAAGTGGAATCCAGGAGGAAAGCATTCGGGAGGCGATCGAGGACGCGGGGTTCGAGGCGGAAGCAATTGTGGACGATGCCGGTCAACGGAGCGGGAGCATCAGCCGTTTTCGTATCAAGGGCATGACGTGCACCTCTTGCTCAAACTCCATAGAGTCTTCGCTGAAAAAGCTGGATGGAGTGCAAAAGGCCGTAGTAGCCCTCGCCACGGAGGAGTGCGAGGTGAGGCACGATGCTGGAGTGATTTCTCACGTCCAGCTTGCCGCCGCCATAGATGACCTGGGTTACGAGGCCGAGCTTCTGATCGCAGGTGAAGAGACGAACAGAATCCGTCTGCAGCTGGAAGGCGTGACGGCTGCAGCGGACTTCCAGCTCGTGAAAGAGATGCTGGTGGCTCTGTCCGGCGTGACATCGGTGGATTTGGATTTCAGCAATGCGATGGTCACAGTATCGTACGAGCCCGACAGGGCTGGGCCGAGGACTTTCATAGAGACCATCGAGCAGGCGGGAGTTTTCACAGCGAAGTTGGAGGCACCTCGTGGTCGTGGGAGTCACGACAGGGGCTTGGAGATCCAGCACCACAAGAAGTACTTCCTTTGGAGCTTGGTGTTCACGGTCCCAGTGTTCTTTTTGTCCATGGTGTTTATGTACATACCAGGCATTATGGAGGGTCTGGAGCACGGCAGGCTGAACGGCTTGTCGATCGGAGCTTTGCTGCGGTGGATTCTTGCGACTCCGGTGCAGTTCGTTATCGGGAGAAGGTTCTACGTGGGAGCGTACAAGGCGCTCCGGCGAGGGTCGTCGAACATGGACGTGCTAATTGCCATGGGCACGAACGCAGCGTACTTTTATTCTGTGTACATAGTGTTGCGGGCGGCTACGTCTCCTACGTTCAAGGGCACGGATTTTTTTGAAACGAGCGCGATGCTCATTTCGTTTATCATCCTGGGAAAGTATTTGGAAGTAATGGCCAAGGGGAAGACCTCGGAAGCCGTTGCCAAGCTGATGGACCTCGCTCCGGACAAGGCGACTCTGCTCACTCTGGACGAGGAGGGGGACGTGGCAGGAGAGAGGGAAATCGGGGCCGAGCTCATCCAGCGGCGAGACATCATCAAGGTAGGCCTACGCGCTGGTGTTGTAGGTGCTACGTTTCAGGCTTGGGCTTTCGCTGGGGGTTGTTGGATGCGGCTGTCCATACCGATTCGGAGAGTCGGACGGTTGGAAACAGAGTCGGGTTTGTATGTGGGCCATTGTAGAAGCTTGTGCTAGAGAGTTGCGGTGCGTGTCGTTCCCGTGAAGCGGTCCTAGTGGGTAGCGTGGCAGCCATGATTGTAGTTGTGCCCGTTCTTGCAATGAAAAGTCGTTTTGGCTTGCGCAGGTGGTACCGGGCTCGAAAGTGCCCACGGACGGTGTGGTGGTGTGGGGACAATCCTTCGTGAACGAGAGCATGATAACAGGCGAAGCCCGCCCCGTACCGAAGAAATTAGGGGACAAGGTGATAGGAGGCACCATGAACGACCACGGCGTGATACACATACGAGCCACACACGTAGGGGCGGAGACCGCATTGGCACAAATTGTGCGGCTGGTGGAAGCCGCCCAAATGGGCAAAGCCCCGGTCCAGAAGTATGCGGATCGCATCTCCACTTACTTCGTCCCCGCCGTGGTGGTCGCGGCGTTCGTCACGTGGCTGGCTTGGTACGTTGGAGGCAAAGCACGCTCGTACCCAAAGTCATGGATTCCGGCTGCGATGGACGAGTTCGAGCTGGCACTTCAGTTCGGGATATCAGTGCTCGTCATCGCGTGCCCCTGCGCCCTCGGCCTGGCCACACCCACCGCAATAATGGTTGCCACAGGGAAGGGCGCGACGCAGGGGATCCTGATCAAAGGGGGTCAGGCACTGGAGGCTGCACACAAGGTGAAGACGGTGGTTTTCGACAAGACCGGGACGCTGACAATCGGGAAGCCCATCGTCGTTCACACCAAGCTGCTCACGAACATTCCTCTGCACGTGTTCTACGACACAATCGCAGCAGCGGAGGTCAACAGCGAGCACCCACTGGGAAAAGCGATCGTCGCGTACTCCAGGAAGATCAGCGGCGAGCATTCGTCCCATGGTCAGCAGCAACACGAGGTGCGTGATTTCGAGGCCATTCCAGGGCAGGGAGTGCGCGCCGTGGTGGACGGCAAGGCGACCCTGGTGGGGAACATGCGACTGATGAAGGAGCACGGGATCCACATATCGGAAGAAGCGGAGGAGCACTTGCGCGATGTGGAGACTTTGGCCAGGACGGGAGTGATGGTTGCCATCGAGAGGGAGTTGGTGGGGGTGGTGTCCATCGCGGATCCAGTGAAGCCGGAAGCAGCCAGAGTAATCAGCATCCTCAAGTCAATGGGCGTGCGCAGCATGATGGTCACGGGGGACAACTGGGGCACAGCCGTGGCGATTGCGAGGGAGTTGGGAATCGAGAGGCCATGCGTGCACGCAGAGTCGTTGCCAGAAGACAAGGCCAGGATCGTGGAAGAAATGCAGGTTCGTGGTTTGCCTGGTGCACGAGCATGCGTGGGGGCTGCGGGGGGAGTTTGACCTGGGGAGGGAACGCGAGCGCCGGGGTGGGATTGGATTGCGTAATGGGGGAAGCAGAGGCGAGTGATGAGGACGCTTGGTGAACAAGCATGCTGACGCTGAGGTTTGTGGGATGCAGGCGGCAGGGACGTCGGTGGCCATGGTGGGGGACGGCATCAACGATTCGCCAGCGTTGGTCGCAGCGGACGTGGGGATGGCGATAGGAGCGGGGACGGACATCGCGATCGAGGCGGCGGACATCGTGCTGATGAAGAGCAATCTGGAGGACGTGATCACAGGGATAGACTTGTCACGGAAGTCGTTCTTCAGGATCTGGCTGAACTACGTGTGGGCGTTGGGGTACAATGTGCTGGGCATCCCCATAGCTGCGGGGGCGCTGTTCCCAAGCACGGGGTTCCGGTTGCCTCCGTGGGTGGCGGGTGCAGCCATGGCGGCGTCATCGGTGTCGGTAGTATGTTCGTCGCTGTGGCTGAAACGCTACAAAAGGCCGAAGGTGGTGGAGGAGATAGACACGAGTGTACAGCGGTAGTAGGCGCGGAGCACGTTCCAGTGCCTTCTCACAGTTTTGCGAAGCAGATCAGTTTTGCACAGCGTCTTCGGGGAGCTGTATTTCAGGCGGCGCCCGCTCGTGCCTGGGCTCAGGGGCGGGTGTCGCCTCAAACACAGCGCTCTGGGTGACATGTAAATAGATATATTTTTTTTTCATTTTATAGTATTTGTGTTCACCTTTGATAATTTTAGGGTAGGATTTTTTATTCATTCATTAGTTTATTTTGTTGTGGGCATTTTTATTGATGATTTTATTTTGAATATTTTATGTATCTTAAAATTCTAGTAATTGATACTCAAATCATTATATAATTCGAATTAAATGGGATTCATCTACAGATACTTGTAATTTAATACAATTTTTCTTGTTCAATTTCGATTCTTTTGACTATGTGCATTTACATTGTTATCGCCTAATTTTATGTTTTCTAAAGTGAACAAATCTTACTACATAAGCTACTTTGAAAAGGAAAACAGTTTAAAAATGGTATTGCTTGAGTAAAAATCCAGATATACTTAAAATGTTTCTCTTTATATAACTATTTCAAGAGTCCATTCTATATCACATCAAATCAATTTGAAAACAAATATCATCAAGCTCCACACTCTAAATCCTTAACAACGAAATGGCTTTTTAGCAAATTGTCATTTTAAAAAACATATAAAGAAAACATGTTTAATTTGTTTGTCATACAATTCACACACACACACATACATACATACATACATACATACATACATGTTTGTATGTATCTACATATATATATATGAGAAGAGTACACATTTTCTGTTTCCCTATGGACAAGGTTACAGTATTACCTGTTAAGATTCAAAGTGTGAACACACTTGGTACAACCACCTGGCATCTTCTAGCAATGCCATACCATTCTAGGCAAAAATGTTAGCAATTTCAGCAATTTTTTAACACAACCCGCAATACTCGTAATGAAGCTTTAAATGGTGTAGCAAATAAAGAGATCAGAAGTAGGATTTAGAGCTCTTCTCAAAGAGGGCAAAGTTGGACATCCACTTTGAAAACCCCGTCGGCGGTGAACACGATGCTGTCGCAAGCAGTCAAGGTTCGAAGTAGTGTACACGGAGTAAGCTCCGTGTAGATCATCGGAGTTGCGGACAACACGAGCTCCATGGACTACGAAAGGAGTACCATCGGAGGTGGGGGGAGGGGGGGGGTTCCATGATGGAAAAAGCGGGGGATTAGGAAACTCATGATACAACTCCAATCATTACTAACAACAAAATAACTTACTTTCTTTGAATTACATAAGATATCTTCAATGTCTTATAATTCCTTCATCTAGACTTAGAATTTATCAAACAGTATATGAACAGTATAGCTTAGAAAGTGCTCTCTCTAATCCTAATCGCTGCCCTTCGTTGTTCTTTGTAAGCATATGTTTTGCTTCAAAGAATGACAATAGGTACAAAATTGACACTTTAGTTTTGAACACCTATAACTCCTTCATAAAAACTCCAAATCACACAAAATTTGCATCCAATCCATATCCAAAAACCTAAACTTGCTGATCCTAACCTCCAAAGTTCAAATGACCTTGGAAGAGAAATCATTATCCCTAATAAGGACTTGAGTAGCCTCCTTAAAGTCCATTGGCCATGACATTCAACTAATAGGGATGAAAATCTTTTTTCTTTGCCTTCATTTAACCATACTTTGCTTTCATCCTTTCCAATAAGCCTCCTTATAGTTTAGACTTTCATCTTTAGACTCCAACCTTTTCTTAAGCTTTATACTAAATATATAAATCTTACATAATATAAATACTATAATAAAAATAGTTAAACCTCTAAATAAATTGTTTTCTATCTTTTTGACCTTGCACAATTCATATGCCACATGTTAAAGGCTCATACCAAAGTCTTATTGAAGAACTGTGCCAATAGCAAAGTCGGAAGCATCAATGTCAAGTATACATGAAAGATTGGGATCATATGGTTGTAATATTGAAGCAGTACAATCTAATGAATTTATATTAATTTTTAACTTTTATGTTGATGATTTAATCATCTTAACCAATATCTTAAAGATAATAGATTTGTTGAAAATAAAGTTAAAAAAGAAGTATAAGATGATTGATTTGAAAGAGCTTCACTATTGTTTAGGAATAGAATTTGTGAAAGATTATGCTAAAAAGATGATAATAATAATAATCCAAAGCAAGTACATTGAAGATGTGTTGAAACGATTTAACATGAAGAAATGTAAGCCTACATATAAACCTTTGGAGGCCAATTTGATGTTGATGAAGCTCATAGATGAAGAATTTGCTAAAGTTGAAGGTCAAATGTTAGATATTCCATATTAGATAGCAATAGACTCACTTATGTATGCAATGGTTGGCACAAGGGTGGATCTTGCATATGTAGTGAGTATTATGAGCCAATACATATCAAAGGCTAGAGCAATCCCTTTGGCAACCATTAAAAAGATTATGAAATACTTAAAAGGTATTTTATATTTTAAATTATATCTTGAAAGTAATAACATTACTTTGCATAGTTATTGTAATGCGGATTGGATTAGAGTTGCAAATGATAGAAGGTCAATAACGAGGTATGTTTTCTTTCTTGGAATGAAAGCAGTTTTATGAAATTGCAAGAAACAAGCAACAATTGCAAGATCAATAATGGAGGTAGAATACATAGTAGTAAATTATGATACAATGGAGATAATATGGCTTAGACAACTTTTGGAGGGCATTGGAGTAGTACAAATAGAAACAACAATAGAATGTGACAATCAAGGATGTTTTGCGCTTACAAAGAATCCAAAGCATCATCAAAGACCAAGTACATTGTCATTTAACATTACTTCATAAGTGAGAAGATTGAAATGAGAGTGATTAATATAAAGTATTATGCAACAAAAGACATACTTGTTGATTTGTTGACAAAGACATTAGTAAAGGATAGGCATTGCATGTTAATAAAAGAATTAGGATTGAAAGCCTTTGACCAATAGAAAAGTAAGAGTATTAAAATAAGTAAATAAAAATAAAAATAGAATAAGTTATAATACAACACCCTTGCTGCAACAAATCTCATTGCAATCTATAGATCCAGTCGTGAAAATTGCTCCTTTGAAGTTGAGTGATCCAAACTACCGCGGCGACCAACCCCCTTCACTTAGAAATTTGCTAAAAATTCAAATTATCTTCAAATCCAGCGAAACTTATGCCCTTCAAAGCTTAGCTTATAAATCTTGATGCTTCCGAAATTTCAAATGAATCCAGCAATCAAGCACTGATAAATGTCTTCCTAAACTCGATTAATCCAAACTGCGAAGGTTGTCAACCCCCTCACACTCAAAATTTCACCAAAAATTTAATTCAACTCTGAATGGAGCGAGACTTCTTTGTCAGAAAGCTAACAACAAAAGCTAAAACCACAAAAAAAATCACATTAGAACTAAAATAATTGAATGACTGATGGAGGGAAATCTGAGGCTCTTGAAATCCTTGGAGTAATTGAGAGGCCAAAGGAGCTATTCACCACAATGAAACGTGTTTTAAGACCCAATGACTATCATTCGCAACTCAAAATCCATCCACATCCACCCATAAAATTCATAATGAGATTTAAAATCTAAATGAAATTAAAATTAGGATTTTTGGCCAAATTTTAGCATGGCTTCATCCTTCACCAAAAGAGAAGAGAGAGAGGGCTTGGAAAATCAAGCCTCTCTTATACAATTGAGTGGAGGCTCGTAGAAGGGTGGCTACATCTCCACCCTTGATTTTTCAGATTTCTAATCTAGATCTATGGCCTTCATTCATCCAAGACCAAATCTCGTTACCAAGGCTGATAGCCCTTGTAAGTAGTTAAGAAGGCATTTTTTTTGCAAATCTAACTTCACTATTGTGTTCAAAATACCTTTTTAAGCTAAGATCGACTACTCTTATGCCCCAATCCATGCTCAATTATAATTTCCATGGAAGTTTTTACTTATAAGGATCTTGGCAATTTTTTTGTGAAATTCTTCAAAATGAGAATTTCATTGCTTCTCTTGTATTTAGAAGGAGAGGTTGCTGACCTTGTTTTCTTCACTCCACGAAGTAAATCCGGTGCCACCATTGCATTAAAGAGACTCCCATTAAGTAGAAGAACCACCATGCCGCTTAAATTTGCCGAATTTGGAGGAAAAATCCAAAATTATCATTGCTAACTTTCCTAAATCTTTTAGAGAATTATAATTCCAACCCCTAAATCATGTGAATTATTATAGACGAACTCATTGGCTTTTAGTCAACCCTTATAGTAATGACCAATAACCTTTAAATTATTAAACTAACTAAGTTGCTATTCTAATTTTCTAACTCTTGTCACTTTAGTCCTAATTAATCTAATTCAAAAAATTAGGCTATGATTTATATCATGAGGGATTGTAATCCAAAAATTCTATAAAATTGAATTCTACTTATATAAATCCTAATCTAACATGTTTAATTATTATAAAATAGGAAAATAATAAAAATTTAAATTTTAGAGTATAATTGAGAGCTAACATGTGGTGCACCATCTGTGGGCTATTTGCCATGCAAATAGAATGGACCCTTGAGTCTCTTACAAGTGAAGGTAGTGTCTTTTCCAAGGGCACATGGTCAATTGAAATTCGAAGAATAAGGTTCTTAAAAATAATAAAATCATAATATAAAATCCGATATCAAATCCTCTCAACTCTAATATCCATTTATTAATATTATAAATTAAAATATTGGAACTCATCCTTCTTCCTCAAATAATGTCAATTTGGAGTACTATAGAAAAATAATTAGAAGTTAAAAAGTTGAAAATAAAAATAACCATATCCTCCCTTCTTAGAGCAAATTCTAACCTATAAATAATAAATTAATTCAATTGGCCTCCCTCCTCCATCAAAGTGGATTTGGATTAAAAAAAATGAAGTGAACACGGAAGAAGAATAATAAAATAAGAAGTTGTTAATTACTACATGAGAAGCAATGTCTTTTTCTTAGCAATTTGGACCTAATCTATGTAAATCATCTAATACAAGTTAAGAAAGTGAAATAAGATTGAATAATAAGAGCAAAAGATGAAAATTACTCACTCAATGCCGTCTACACTATATCTTGGGCCTAACACATGGAAGAATATTCATATTATATTTTAATTTTATGTATTTTTAATAAATATGTGAATGCCCTATAAATCATACTATCTTGCTTAACTTCATAATATTAACATCCTCTCTTGGAACTATAAAGAAATAAAAAAAGAATAAGAGAAGAAGAAAAATTTGAGATATAATAAGAATATTATAAAAAGAGGCACTTAGCTAGTATTTCACCTTTGTGGTTGCTAATAAATCCCCAATCAACCGTCTTTGAGGGTTGATTAATATTGATCTTTTATAGCTTCTATTTTGCTCTCCAACATACTATTTGATATTAAAAAAATATAATCTATAAAAGAATTTTGTTCCTATCGTCACACTTTGTATTCTTTACAACGTTCTCCTACTAACCTTCTAAGTGTTTGGTTCTTTCCTTGCTTGAGATACAATATAACCAAGCAATGCATCTTGTCGTACTACCAAATAAAATTTTTCAGGATTAATGGCTATACCAATTTGATGACATCGAGTTAATGCCTCTTTTACCCAACTTAAGTGGTCTATAGCCTTAAATTGAATACTAAAGTCATCAATAAAAACCATCATTGACTTGTATAAGAGGTCCGAGAATGCATATGTCATTGCTCGTTGAAATGCAGATGGTGCATTGCAAAGACTAAAAGGCACGACTACATAAATGAATGTTCCTCATAGTGTGATAAAGGCTATTTTATGCTAGTCTTTTGGTGCTATTGAAATTTGATTATAGCTTGAGTAACCATCCATAAAAGTATAGAGCTCGTGTCTAGCCACTTCATCTAGAATGGTATTCATGAATGGAAGAGGGAAGTGATCTTTACAAGTATACTTGTTCAAGGCTCTATAATCAATGCATATATGGAATTTTTCATTTTTCTTCTTTATCAATACCATTGGAGACATCCAACCTGTGATTTCTACTGGTTTAATGAATCCAACTTGAAAAGTCGCTCCAATTCTACTTTTACTATATGTTACAATTTTGGATTCATCATGCGTTCTTTTTGTCTAATGGAAATAGTACTAGGAAGTAAAGGAATGTGATGTTCCACAATGTATGCTAGAATCCCTCTTAGATCTAAATAAGACCATGTAAAGGCATTCCTAAATTCCATAATTAAATCTTTGTACTAAGACACCTTGTGATTGCTTATTTTACTTATTCCGAAAAAAAACTCCAAGAATAAACTTGTATAGAAGGATTCGAATACAGAAAATGACTAGTTGCTTAAGCGTTCACATTAGGGTCACACAATCAATTACCTTCTGAATGTATCATCTCTATTTCCAATATCTGAATACACAAGGAAACTATAATCTCCTCCTTCACCTTATCGGTCTCTTCCTTACAACAATGCAGTCATATCAATAACTGCTATTTCCACCAATATATTCACCTTCATAATCTTCAACTGTAATATTGCACCTTCACAGCTTTGAGCACACAATTACCTTCATTCCAATCACTGGAATTCTTCACACAGAACTGCCATTCACATTACAGTATTTCACATAAACACAGACTCATTCTATCTACTAAACTACAATCAGATTTCAGCATTCAATCTTTCTTCTTCTCAAATAATACCAATCTTATTTCCATTCCATAATTCACTTCACAATATTCAAAAACTCTCAATCTTCTTATTCAAAGAAAATAACAAACAAAAGAAAAGAGGTAGCACCAAGCTTACCCCGGCTCACACTATCACAGCGATGGCCCTCGGCTCATGACTATCACAGTCTGGCACCTTAATTAACCTCTACAACTCCTATATACTTTTCCTTGATTCTCAAGATTTTAATCGTTGTTGTGTTATAACACGAGTATACCGTGAAAATATAAAGAAAGAGGACTTTTATTAATGTTTAGTTACCTCGAATATTGGGAGCAATGACCAATTCCAGTGCAAATACTGAGAGGCCAGGGTCAGTCACCCCGTTACAGTCAGTTGGGGCATACTGAAATGCTCCGTTCGATTCCAATAACAAGAGTGAGCTGAAAGAGAAAGGACCAACTCAATGACAGGTGAACCTGGTTCGAAGAGCCAATTGGATCCAATTTCAAGACATCCAATCCAAATCTTATTATGGGCCTCTTAGCCAATATGAGACCTGAATTGGTCAGAGAAAGCGTTGACGGCGGGAGCCAATTCCGGATCCAAGACGAAAGATTGAAGAAATTTAGAGGCTAGGGTTTGAAAAAGGAGAGAATTAGGGTTAAAAGAGAAGATATATTAAGAAATGAAGGGAGAGAGAATAAGATTTTTTTAGAAGGGTCGGAGAGCTAGCTTCATGCTTTGGGAGGAGAAAAAAGATAGAAAATTGAGGTTTTTTTTTTTTGTAGGGTTTTGGGAAGTCTAAGGCAATCGTTGCTAAAGTCGGTATTGTATTGGTGAATCGGGATTTTTAATGAAGTGGGTGTGATTACTCTTGAATGTTTTGTGAAATCAAAGTTACGTCTATGATTGAAGAATTAAAAAGGTGTCTATAGGATTGAGTGTGCGGAGTGAATGAAATTTATTGGATTAATCTAATGAGACAGTCAGTGGATACAAGATCGTGAGTATAAAGCGGTATCGAAGATTAGCAGTTTGGGTTGTTCGGGGTTCTCTGTAATGTCTAGAGACCTATCGGCTAGGGCAAAAAGGACTTTGGCGAGCAGTCGAAGGACATCCGTATAGATTTACAATATATTCTTGTAATTGTTTATATTTCAACAGTCAAAAACTGATAGACTGCTTGAATATTAGCGAATCTCCATACTACCTTCTACAACCAGACGCCTGGTGCGTTCTCGAGCAGGAAAGCATGTAATACGACATAAGTGGTGAATCCGACGTGAAAGCTTGAGGTGGAAGGTATTGGATTTCGTTTGATTTTATTTTTATTTTTATGGAAAATGAAAATAAAAATTTTGAAGGATCTTTGGGAAGAGTTTCTAGTGGGGGTTCTTCTAAAGGAGAAGGTATGCACATGGATCCGTCTATTACTAGTATGTTTCAAGCCTTCTCATTATCAATGCAGCAACAGCAAAGCAATGATCGAAAGGAAGCTTTGGCAACCAAAGCATTGCAAGCAGTGGTCAATAAAATTGATCAATTTGATGGAAGGAATATTTCAAAGTATTTAAGATGTTATGTTCGTGAAATGGAATTTAATCAAGTTTCTAAGAAGAAAATGGTTGAATTATTTGGACTTGCTACGATACTAGAGATAAGAGACCATATTACATCGATTACGGATCATTATGGGAATTCATGGGAGGTTTTCTCACATGCATTGAAAGTCAAATATTTCTTAGAAGATGCTGATTGCGTTACTAAGAAGCTATTTCTAGAATGGATTGAACGGGCTAATAAGAATTTGCAAGCAACATAGCTATTAAGGGAATTTACGAGGCAGTACTCTCAATTATCGAAGGTAGAAAAATTGACATTAGAGCCGAACAAAGTTGATCTATTTCTTCAAGCTGCTGATGGAGAATTGCAAGGGAAATTAGAACTCCTTCTTGAAGACAAAGAAGAAGATGAAGGATTAACAACAAAGTGGAAGAACGTTGAAGATGTGGTGGGATTGTTTACAAAATGAGAAAGGAGGAAGGATAGGAGCAATATTCCAAAAACAATACAAGCACCCAAAGCTCTAGTACATACAACACCACCAACAATACCTACAGTTCAACCTTCGACATCCTTATCAAAGAAAGCAGATATGGAGATGGAAGAAATTATGCAAAGAATGCAAGATCTTCAAATCAAATTGGCAAGACTTGAAGAGAATACTTCTAAAAATAATTCAAAGAATGTTTCAAAACAAAGATATATACGAAGATGCATTTGGTGTGATGACGCTTCATACACTAGGAAAGATTGCAATGAATTTAATAATATGATACGGCAAGGAATTATTTGCTGGAAAGATGGAAAGATAGCATTAAAAGATAGGGAGGATCTTCTTCAAACCAATTTTGGTAAGGGAAGAATGAGAGCATTGGTTCAAGATTACCTAAAAGAGCGCAAAACAGCATCACGAGAAAGTGCAAGTTATGGTGCTAGAGTAGATGTTGACCTTGGTGGAAGTACGAAAACTAGTGAATTTTGGGCTTCTGCCATTTCTACAATGAAAGAAGGGAAATTATCTCGAGAAGCGTTATTGAGGACTGCAACTACAATACGAGGTGCAATAGGTTGGGAGGATCCTGTTAAATCTCTTTCAGTTCATGCATATATTGCTAAGAGCCAACATGAAGCTTTGATGGAAGAAAAGAGACGAGGAAATTTTGATGATACGAGAGAAGAAAATTCTTCTAAGAGGCAAATTCGAGGAGACAAGGCTCGGAAGGCAGCTTCACAAGAATTACCTGTAAAGGATACCTCAGCATCATTAGAAGAAAAAATAAGATAGACAAAAGATAAGGGCAAATCAATTGCTTATAAGCTACTTTCTGACATTGAAGCGGCAACAAATTTGAAAAGAGTGTTGGAAGAACGTATATTAAATGCTAAGATGGAATTCACATTGAAAGGAGTTTTGGAAATTGGAAAGAAAGAGTTTCATGATGTTATCATTGACAGCATTAAGCAAAAGAGGCAATTAATGGGTGAAATTGGAATGAGTCATGCTATTGATGCAAGAATATATAAAGATAAAGAAGAGGTTGATATTGGTTACAAGCAATCAACAAATGAAAAGAATGGGTATAATCAACGAGTACGTTTCGAAGATTATAGTGATAAGGAAATGAAAACTTAGAGCCATTATACTCAAAAGTATTGGGCAAGGGCAACTACTGAGGTATTGGTGAAAGTAGGAGATATAGAAGAACCAATTGTTGCTTTAGTCGACCATGGTTCTGAAATAAATCTTATGTCTAAAGATCTTTATAAGAAGCAAAAATAGCCAATTGATATGGAACATGGATGGGCAATACGAGTAACTAATAACACATGGGGCGAATTATATGGAGCTTGTCCAAATGTCAAAATTCGGATTGGGGATGTTGCAATGGAGTAATATTTTTTTGTTCAAGATACAACATCTTATCCGTTGATTTTAAGACAACCTTATATTACGGCAACACGGATGGAAACAAAAGTACTTGGCGATGGTTTTGCTTATGCAGGGTACGTAGCAAAGATGGGAAAGAAAGCTGTACAATTTCTAACAGTATCTTCTAACCATGAATGGAATCGAGATAGGTTGAGGGAGAAACCATTGCCAAAGATTGTTGAAGGATTTAAGGATTTTGGGGAGGTACCACTATAAAGCGAGATTATGGAGGTACAAAAGAGGAGGTACTCTCGCAAGATAAAGGTGCCTTTGATGCGAGTTTTATTGGTATATTGGAGAATGGAAATATTATGTATAAGAAAGTTGATGATTTTAAAAGAAAAGAAAGAAAAAGATTATATAATATTGAAGGAGAATTACACAAATTAGGTACATTGCAAGATGATGAGAGGATTTTAGGTGTTTATGAAGAAAATGGACTGGAAGATTCATTGGAATTGATTACATCTATTGGGTTAGGAGATAATGATAAGATTGTTGAGATTCATTCAAGAGAGGTTTATACCATACTTGAATCTTTTCAAGCACCAAAAGTCACTGTAGAGACAAGATATAAAACGGTAGATAAGAAGGTAAAGCCTGTTGCCAAACGATTATCAGAAGATTCTAAGGAACAAATGAGAGAAGCATCAAAAGAAGCAAGTTTAATAGATCCAATGAGTATTGGACATCAGTTTACTAAAGAGAATTTTGAAGAATTGAAGATTGGTTTTGATGGTTCTTTATTGCTGAAAGAAATTACTTGCTTCAAAAAGATGTTGGCTAAACAAGGTAGATCGTTTACCTTCGAATCTCATGAAATTGAGTGTGTGGATCCGAATATTATAACACCTATGGTTATCTTCACTAAACTACATGTACCTTGGAATCTAAGACCGATTCCAGTATCGAAGACACATTTACCTAAATTGGTGGAACTATTAAGAAAAAAGATAAAGATGAAAAATATTCGAACCCTCATTTGTGCCGTATTCTAGTCGATGGTTTACGATACCTAAGAAGAATGGGTCGCTATGGTTTATTCAAGATATGCAACCGGTGAATGCAATAATTGTCAGGAACACAGGAATTGGACCTATTGTGGATGAATTTACTGAGGCATTTGCAGGAAGGGCGATCTATTCAATGGGTGACTTGTATTTAGGTTATGATCAATTTCAACTTGCCGAAGGAAGTAGGGATATAACGATGATGAAGACAACACTTAGATTGATTAGAATGTGCACTCTTCCTCAAGGTGCAACCAACTCAGTTGTGCATATGATGAATGGAATGAATAAGGTATTGAGAGATTTTATTCCAGAGAAGACTATGCCTTTTTTGGATGATGTTTCTATAAAAAGGTGCAGAGAAGGAGACAAGGATGAAACTCTAGATAAGAGGGGGTGTCGCAAATATGTTGTTGATCATATACAAGATTATAAAAAGATTTTAACTCGGCTTCGAGAAGTTCATCTTACATTATCAGATATGAAGTCCATATTTGGAGTATGAGAGGTTGTGATTGTTGGATATTTATGTAGATCTTACGGAAGAAAACCAGATCCGACTAAAGTTGATGCAATTGGAAGGATGAAAGAGGATTGTGATTCTTTAATAGAGGTTTGCAGGTTTTTAGGTGCATGTGTATTTTATCGAATCTGGATCCCTCATTATGCTCACATAGCAGATCCATTATATAAACTGTTACGCAGGGGCTACCGATTTAAATAGGAAGAAAGGCATATTCAAGCAATGCAAAGATTGAAAAAATTATTGATGTCACCTTCAATATTAAGGAAGGTTGATTATAAGTGTAATAGATCAGTGATTCTTACTGTGGTCACTAGTCCAATTGCCATTGGATGGGTTGTGGGTCAAGATGATTCAAGTGAAAATAGATTCGTAGTTCGATTTGGAGCTAAAGTTTTAAGTATTTGTCAACGTGCATATTCGCAAGTTAAAAGAGAACTTTGGGGAGGTATTTCGGCTATGAAAGCTGAAAAGGACTATTTGATTGAGGCAGTAGTAGTAATTGAAACAGATTGCTTGCCATTGCTTGGAATGATTATTAACTGTTCAACGCCAGATATTACAATGTTGAGATGGATTGCTTATATTAAGTCACTAAATCCAGAATTTAAGCATGTTACTGGGAAGGATAATTTAGTAGCAGACATGCTATCTCTAGTAAGATACGAGAGGGAGGACAAAATAGTTGAAGACATTGATGACGTCGAATTGAAATTCTATTCAATATCAAATCTCAACAAAGAAGACAAGCTATTTCTTTGAAGAATCTTATGAAGGAGAATTATTAGATATTGGTCATTACTTGAATACCTTGACTAAGCACAAAAATTAGTCTACAGAAAAATTCAAATAAATAAGAAAAAAATTATATGGATTTTTGCTTCGAGATGGATTCTTATAGAAGAGACTGAAGAAAGGAATTGGGATGCCACAACGAGTGATAGGCAAAAAGGAAGAAAAACTAAAATTATTAAAAGAGTTTCATGATAGTTTATGGGTAGGGCATAGAGGAATCAGGGCTACTTTTGCTAAACTCAAGGAACGATATTGGTGGAAAAATATGTATCGAGATGTACTCTCATTTGTAGAGTCATGTCAAATTTGTCAATCGTATTCTAATATCTGACATCGAGATGGTCTTCATCCTACGTATCCTCTGGCTATTCATTTTAAATGGATTGTTGATTTGGTTATTATGCCAGTTGGATTATGGCAGATGAGATATTTGGTTTTAGCTCGTGAAGATTTATCAAATCAAGTAGAAGGAAGAGCATTGAGGACAAAATCTACAGAGGGGATTTGTAGGTTTTTGCTTGAAGATGTCATTTGCCGCTACGGATGCATAGGAAAAATCACTGCAAATCATGGAGAATTAAATGCACAAGAAGCTCATAAGTTCTTTGAAAGATGTGGAGTTAAACTATCACTGACTACTGCTTATAATCCAGAAGGGAATGCAAAAAGCCAACGTGGTCACCCACCGATTGTGAAAGCATTAGTTAAAGCTTGTAATGGGAAAGTTAAAGAGTAGCCACGGCTTTTGTCATTTGCATTATGGACTGATCGAACAACACATAGTTCGGTGGCATGATATATGCCAGTAGAACTTATGACAGGTCGAAAACCAATTATGTCGATTGAAGAAAAGGTACTTACTTGGAGTATGCCACCATGGGAAGATGGATTGACAAGAGAAGAACTTTTGGCTATTAGGATTCGACAATTGGAGCAAAGATCGAAAGATGTGCAGATAGCATTGGAAAGGTTAAAAAGAACAAGGTTACAAAATATGGCATGATTCGATAAGCAACATTGATCGAGACCTAATGCAATCAAGGAAGGTGACTAGGTACTTGTTTATGACAATAGTCTGGATAATCAATATAGTACTTTGCGGAAATTTTCAGAACGTTGGTTTGGACCATATGTAGTAACAACTGTTCATGATAATGCGATTTACTCATTATGGGAGTTAGATGGTACAAAATTGAAAATACCAATTGCAGGGAAGCGAGTAAAAATATTTAAATGAAGACACGTGGAGATGAATATGGAAGACCTTAATGAAGGTATAGAGATTTTGCAGCATGAAGAAGAAAGTGGTTTAGATAATAAAGGCGACGAAGACGAACTAGACAAAGACATAGAGAATATATTTTAAATCAAAGAGTAACTGGATAAATTGGTGCATACCGGAGGATGCACAGGTTCAGAGGGGATAGATGTCGTGTTGTAACACGAGTATACCGTGAAAATATAAAGAAAGGGGATTTTTATAAATGTTCAGTTACCTCAAATATTGGAAGCAACGACCAATTCCAGTGCAAATACTGAGAGGCCAGGGTCAGTCACCTCATTATAGTCAGCTAGAGCATACTGAAATGCTCCGTTTGATTCCAATAACGGGAGTCAGCAGAAAAGAAAAGGACCAATTTAATGACGGGTGAACCTGGTTCGAAGAGCCAATTAGATCCAATTTCAAGACATCCAATCCAAATCTTATTATGGGCCTCTTAGCCAATATGAGACCTGAATTGGTCAGAGAAAGCGCTGACGGCGGGAGCCAATTCGGGATCCAAGACGAAAGATTGAAGAAATTTAGAGGCTAGGATTTGAAAAAGGAGAGAATTAGGGTTAAAAGAGAGGATAGATTAAGAAATGAAGGGAGAGAGAATAAGATTTTTTTAGAAGGGTCGGAGAGCTAGCTTCATGCTTTGGGAGGAGAAAAAAGATAGAAAATTGAGGTTTTTTTTCTTTGTAGGGTTTTGGGAAGTCTAAGGCAATCGTTGCTGAAGTCGGTATTGTATTGGTGAATCGAGATTTTTAATGAAGTGGGTGTGATTACTCTTGAATATTTTATGAAATCGAAGTTACGTCTATGATTGAAGAATTAAAAGGGTGTCTATAGGATTGAGTATGCGGAGTGAATGAAATTTATTGGGTTAATCTAACGAGACAGTCAATGGATACAAGATCGTGAGTATAAAGCGTTATCGAAGATTAGCAATTTGAGTTATTGGGGGTTCACAGTAATGTCTAGAGACCTACCAGCAGGGACAAGAAGGACTTCGACGAGCAGTCAAAGGACATCCATATAGATTTATGGTATATTTTCGTAGTAGTTTATATTCCAACAGTCAAAAACCGATAGACTGCTTGAATATTAGCGAATCTCCATACTACCTTCTATAGCTAGATACCCAACACGTTCTCGAGCAGGAAAGCACGTAATATGACACCGTAATTCTATAATTAACTACTTTTAAGAATTAAATCACTCATCCATCCTCCTAAATTTCCTATTATATGGACTATTAATATATTTTATCAATATTTTTCAAAAATGAATTAATATCTATTTTGTATAGCTCCACTTCTATCTGTGCAGCGTCCTCGCAAACATTCATTTGATACCTATTTAAAAATTATCTTACAAATCTCCACAAAACTTACGATCCCTCTAGCCTATTTAATTAATCAATTGCCGCAGTATCTGTTATTGGTTCTACTGATTCCGGTTCCAACTACAAATCTTCTTCTTCTTCCGTGAGTCAATCGATTCTTTCCTCAATTGGTTTGAGAGATCTTCATTATATTCACGTAGTACATGGACTTGAGCATCCAGTTTTAAGATCTGGACATCCCGAAGTTCCAATTATTGTTGCTACTGACTCATCCATTCTAGAATATCTTCAATCGACACTTGTGACTGGCTCCTCACTATTATGTCTTAACTGGAACTACTACTCTAAAAAATACAAGAAATACAAGAAAATGGTACTCTAGCCAACCCAAAATAATACCACAGAATGACTTTAACTGGTGCCCCACTCCTATTTTTTTACTACTTGGTAATAATGACAACATGTTACCCATATTATCCGTGAAAGGTAATAAAAAGTTATCTTTCTTGATGGCCGCATTTAACTTTCAAAAATCCTGACATATCCGAATTTTTCCATTCTTTTTTGGCACCATCACAATTGGCAACACCTATGCCCTATGCGGAACAGGATAAATAAAACCCACATCAAGAAGTTTATCCAATTATTCTTTTACTAAAAGGAAAAAATTTAGGATAAGCTGGTGTTGTCTTTGACGAACTGGCGTAACACCCTCCTCTAAAATAATCTGGTGCTCATACACATCGGCTGCAATCCCTTTCAAATCCGCATACAACTACGCAAAGGTAGATTTGAGATGGATGAAAAATTATTTCCAAGCATCCAAATCTATATCGATAATATCGGCATATATTTTAATTAGCTGTGGCATTTCGTTGGTGCTCAGGTTAATAGATTGATACATATAGTCATCAACAACCTCTGATTTAATTATATTCTCTTGATCTGAATATCTTGTATTATCCAACATATGGGAACCACCCAAATCTGGTTCCAATGTGTTGATTCTATTGATTGCAAAATTATTCATCCATTCGGCAATAGCATGATCCGAATTAGTCGCATCCTCCTGATGCAGTAAATATTCATCGAGACCTCCACATTGATAGACTCCTGCCTATGTTGTTGAAGTGTTTTGTCCTACCCCAAATTGTGGTGAACCTATAGCATCAGCATCTTTTTCAATCGATTGACTCTTGTTGTCCAATATAAATTCAGATTTTGGCAATTGAGATTCTCCATGATATTATACCGGATACATCTATAGAATAATCAGGTCCCAGCCTTTTCCAATTGTCAATGTGCCACAGCTCCAATCGTTCTTAGCTTTGGCTTGATAAAGCCAAGGTCTGTCCAATAAAATAGGATACAATAACGTAGAACTCAATAATCGAAATATAATATAATCGATTTTGTATGTCAATCCCACGATTACAGTGGCAATATTTCATAAGATTTCCATTGGCTTTATCCGACTATGATCTGCCAAATACAAGATCAATGTCGTAGATAGCAATTGCATTAGATCCAAATCCTCCATTGTATCCGCGTTCATTAAATTCACACTGGAACCACCATCGACTTGTATCCTTGGAATTAAAATGCCATCGATTGATACATCGATTGTTGGTGCTCTCGGATCTGGGTTTAAGTTAACTTCATGAATTTCTTTAGTACGGGATCTTCATCGTATTAGCACTGAATTGAATATAGATCAACATTCCAATGCTACAGCCAAAAGTTGCTTCATTGTAATTCAAGGCTGAATAACATCCAAATCCTTCAGAATATCGTAGGATTCCATATTGAGAGTAATTTCCAATGTTCTTTTGCATTTCATTGCTTTTGATTTTACTCCGTGATGTAAGATAGTCTTTCGCCCTAGACTGTCAATGATACAAAAATATAGACTCAAGATCTAACAAGAAGTTTAAAAAGAATTAGCAAGAACTAGATTAATTAGATGAGAACAACACCAGAGAGGTGAGCTAGAGCTCCAAGAGATGTATTGTCGAGACTGAAGAACTCTTCAGCCTCGATTCCAATATATACTTCTATTTAGGAAGCTTCTCAAGTAACTTCTACCAACTAGGAAGCTTCTAGAAGGTTCCAGAGACTTGTTTCTAGAAGGTTCTAGAAACTTATATCTAGAAGGTTCTAAGGACTATGTCTCTAATATCTTTTGCCAACTAAGAAGCTTCTAGAAGGTTCCAGAGACTTGCTTCTAGAAGGTTCTAGAAACTTGTTTGTAGAAGGTTCTAGAAACTTCTCTCTAGAAGATTCTAAAGATTATGTCCTTAATATCACTCCCTCTTTTAGCTTCGAGGTCTTTGAGAAGCAATGTTGTTGTTAATCAGTACCAACGTAAGAAAATGAAGATCTGTCACATAACGTCTGCTATGAACTCCAACTGTTGTTCACGAGGCAAGTGATTCATCGACCCTTGAAGCCCACGGTAGTGGCCCACTCCTTCAACTTCTGACCAAGCATGAACTTCCGTATCCTCATTATGAAATTGTCCAGCATACACGCCTTTTGGCTGACCATCGTAAGCAGGCTTGGACTCAAATAAAATCACCAATAATTGGTTACTCGGTATCCTCCGTCGTCGTCATGGTGTAGGCAGTTCTTTATCTTGGGGTCGCCTTTGTGAGCTAGTCAGTTGAGATAATCTGACTAGCATAGTATCTATCTCTTGGCTATCCATATCAGAAGACCAAACTATGGCTATTGAAAAAATTCTATTTTATCTTGGAAAAAATAACTACATCAACTACAAATTTTGGTAGTGCTCTCTCCCTTTCTTATATTCGTGGATGAGCAAGCTTCAAAAGGAAGCTATCGTCAAACCGGCTTAGGTTTATGAGGATGTTGTTGATGAAACTCCTGTACCTTTTGTGGCGCATTGGCGAGATTTTTAGTTGGCTTCCATGTTCGCTCATTAATGTCGTAGCCGCACCAATGAACAAGATACTCCAACTTGCCCCACCTTCGTCGTGAATCCAGTACCTTTTCACCCTCGTATTTTTTATGGTTCTCAATCTCAATACTAGGTGGCGGACATTGCAATCTTCCAGGAAAAGTTGACTCTCGATAAGGCTCTAACAAAGAAACATGAAAGACGAGATGTACCTTCATAGAAGCCGGTAATTCCAGACGATACGCCACTGGATTGATTTGCTTCTGGATGATAAATGGTCCCAATCTTCGATAGTCCAACTTATCACATGGTTGCTTGGTCTTGATATTCCATCGAAGAAGCCATGCTTTATCTCCAATTTTGAAAGTAGGTGCTTGATTTCAAAATCTATCTGCAAACGCCTTGTAGGATTCTTGAGCGGATTGTAATTGAAGCTTCAACATATTTTGAAGCTCTGATAGTTGTTTTACAAATCCTTCAGCTGTTGGATTGTTATTTGTTGACAGACTCAATAAATCAAGCTTTAGATGATACCCATAGTTGAAAAAGAATGGTATGTATTGAGTCGACGCATGGAAGGTGTTGTTATATGCAAACTCGGCTAGCAGCAGATATGTGGTCCAATCGTCTTGCTGATAGTTGATGCTGCATCGTAAGTATTGTTCCAAGACTTAATTCACCCGTTCCATTTGGCCGTCAGTTTGACGATGAAAAGCCGAAGAAAGCTTGATATCCACCTTCAGTATCTCAAAGAGAGATCTCCAAAACTTTGATATGAACTGGGTTCCTCGATCTCATACGATATCATCTGGTAGTCCATGATATCGATACACATTATCAAGAAAGAGCCTTGCTGTGACTTCACTGGATAATGTCTTCTTGTAAGGAACAAAGTGCGCCAGGCACATCTGTAATGAGCCATCTTTCTTCTTCACAAATAAGATGGATACTCCAGCCAACGATTTTGAATGACGGATGAAGTTCTTGGCTAGATTCTTGTCAATGTACTTCCGTAACTCCACCAATTCTATCTGCGATAGATTGTAAATTGGGCCAAAAGGTAGTTGTGCTACTTCCTATAAGTCTATGGCGCAATCATATGGTCTGTGTTCTGGTAGCATGTTGGCATTTTTCTTTTGAAACATGTCTTTAAAATCCTTATATTGCTCCGGTATACTTGTTGTCGAGATCTTCACCCCAGTAGTTGGAGCCGCATAAATGACAAATGGTGTGCCTTTCTTGGATGATCTTATAAATGCTCTTGCTTCAATAAATAAGGATTTCTCTATTCGGGGTTTTTTACTAGACTTGCTTTTAGGTGGTTTTGTGGGAAAGGTCATCTTATACAACTTCCAATCTATGGATGAGTTATGCTTTTTCAACCAGGAAAGACCAAGAATAATAGGATTTGATGGAATTCTAATAATATTGAAAATAATATGACTACTATGGCCCTTAAACGTCACTTCAATAGGTTCTGATTCATGGGTGATACTACCAGACAATAAAGGTCGCCCATCTATGACCTCAACGTGAACAGGTTTGGATTTTTATACTAAAGGGATCTTATGATGCTTTGCAAATTCTTCATCTAAAAAATAAGCAGATGCTCTTGAATCTAATAATGTTAAAGTTCTTAGTTTCTGAGGGCCAATAAACAAAAGGATTCTAAAACAAAGGGCAGGTTGAGCGGAAAGAAAAGAACCTGGTTGTTGTTGCAATATTTTACTGCCCAGCTGCACGGTTCTTATTGTGGCTAGGCATCCTCATTTTCTTTAGTAAACACACCTCTAGTCTTGACAATACGTCGATTTTGCTTCTTGGGACAGTTTCCAACTTTGTGGCCTTCTTCACCACAATACAAGTATAGATCTTCCTCCATACGTCGCTTTTTTTCTTCTGGAGTAAGAAATTTGACACGTACCGCACCAATTTATATGTCTTCTACCTCTGAATGTGAATTCACATTGCTTGCTGACATAGTTGGGGTGTGGCGAACCGTATGTTGTCTTAAACATTAGTCTTGGCAGCGTTAGAATAGGCAGTTATCGCACTTCACAGCTTAGCTAATAGCTTTGTTGAGCGTTTGTGGATCAGGAAGAGTTAACAGCAAATCCTTCACATCGTCCCTTAAATCCCAATAGAATTGACTCATCAACGCTTCTTCGTCCCAATTGATGTCGCATGTTAATTGCTTGAAGTCCGATGCATAGACTGATGTAGAGCGCATCCCTTGTCATAGTGACCGGATCTTTGTTATACCCCATCGAACCTTGTCGTGTTCACCAAATGCTTCCGCAAATGCCTCCAAAAAGATTTCAAAGTTGTTTAGTATGGACGATCCTTTCTCAATCAAAGGAGCAAACCATGATAGAGCTTGTTCTGTAAATAAGGTTCCAACAAGCCCAACACGTGACTCTTCCGTTGGATAGCGCTCGGACTCTAAAACTGTTATCAACCTGATTTGATTGA
This sequence comes from Physcomitrium patens, assembly GCF_059467195.1. Lineage (NCBI taxonomy): Eukaryota > Viridiplantae > Streptophyta > Bryopsida > Funariales > Funariaceae > Physcomitrium > Physcomitrium patens. The sequence goes on from NC_143410.1 coordinate 2,323,426, forward strand.
CAAATCTTCGAAACTTAGAATGCATACCATCGAACTTGTCCGGAAGGCTAACTCAGGACTCTTTATGTTGTAGAATCAGTGGTGCTTGTCGAACCTGAGGCAAAGTTGCTTCTCCAAGTGCAGTAGTTTGAGGCTGGTGCAACTTAGATTGTACCATCCCAAATGCTCCATCATTATGAAGCCTTGCCACGACTCCTTCAATCTCTGCAGTTCTTTGCGATGACGTAGAGAGGGCATTCATGATAGCATCTAACTTGAACTCCGAACTTTCCGTCATACTAATGTCTTGGCCCTCGGCCATTCTAAGAGAAGGACAAAAATGACTCTACAAGAAGATAATATTGGTTTAGAGGACGGTACTCCGCAACCTCAAAAATGCCTTAAGAGCTTCAAGAGAAAGAGTAATCCACTCTTTCCAAGAAGAATAAGACTCCAATATTCTAACAAAAGAAGTATCAATTTAGAGGAGGGTAATCCGCAACCTCTAAAATGCTAGTACACTTCCAAACAGAGGGGTAATCCACACTCTAATAAAGAAAAACTAGCTCTGATATCTGAGGTGAGTGTAGTCTCGACAAACTATCATGGACACAGAAATACAGACTCGAGAACTAACAAGAAGTTTAAAAAGAACTGACAAGAACTAAATTAATCAGATGAGAACAACACCAGAGAGATGAGCTAGAGCTCCAAGAGATGTGTTGTCGAGACTGAAGAACTCTTCAGCCTCGATTCTAATATATACTCCTATTTAGGAAGCTTCTCAACCAACTTCTATCAACTAGGAAGCTTCTAGAAGGTTCCAGAGACTTGCTTCTAGAAGGTTCTAGAAACTTGTCTCTAGAAGGTTCTAGAAACTTGTCTCTAGAAGGTTCTAAGGATTATGTCCCTAACATGAACTTGAAATTGGAACAACAGTCGGGCTTCTTTGGAATTTCCACCCCGTAGAGGATCTTTCAACGGATAGGACGTTTCTTGGAACTGCATAGAGATCAAAATTGCTTGGATCGGAACCGAAGCCTCCGTTATTGAGACCTCATTGAGTTGTGCCACTAAGTCAGGTCTCATACTAGGTACGAAGCCCATAACATGACCTGGATTGGATGGTCCCGACCAATTGGCACGTGGAACCAAATTAGGTTCCTTAGTCTGTTGAAGTCTCAATATTGGGATACGTTCCAATACTGATATTGGTTCATTTAGTCCCATGGACGGCGCTACTTGCTCTCTTGCGATTTGTTCATCTATGTCTTGAATTGGATTCTTTTGTTTTTGTTGGCTTTTGATAAGCACTGCGTTCACCACCTCGATATGATGTACTGGTGTCTCGTTGAACAAGGCTTTTGTCTTCCGCCGGTTGGCTTGTTTGCATTTGCTAGTCTCGGTTATTATAATTAAAGGGCGCATTACACTATTGATAAGTGTGACCAGACTGCTTATAATTTCTACATATTGGAGCAAAGTCATCACTGGCCCTTGGATTAGGACATTCATTGGCATAATGACCAATCTATCTGCAATGGAAACAACGAAGTGGTCTTCTTCCACCACCATTAGGCATATTGGGTGCCTCCATCGGTATATATCTACTAGGCTTGTTCCATGTAGGGTTAGAAAATGATCTTGGTCGTCCCGTTGTCGTACTGTAAATGCTTACAGTATATAAAAATTAATTAAAACATATTATATGTTAATAAATCTAAATGTGTGTTAAAGTGATTAATAGATTAAATTAAAAAGAGTTGGTAAAAAAAAAAAAAAAAAAAACTTTATTTTGTTTTCCTTATTTAGTTTGATTATAGTATATAAAAGTTATAGAACCTTAATGTTAAGTATGAAGCCTTGAGAGAAGATAGGGGCCTAAAGATGAAGATTTAAACTAATAGGAGGTTAATTGGGAGGGATGAAACCAAGGCATGGTTGGATGAAGGTAGAAATAAGGATCTTCATCCCCATTAGTCGAAATCCATGCCCAATGGGCTTTTAGGAGGCTACCCACGACCTGGATAAGGGTTTCGGCGACTTCAAAGAAGCCATTAGGAAATCAGAGGCAAGGATTGTAAATTTTAGGGTTCTGGATACAATTTTTGTGCAAATTTTATAGGGTTTGGAGTTAGGGTGAATAAGTTATAGCCGTTTGAAGTTAAGGTGTCAATTTGAGACCTACTGTTACTCTTTTGAGTTTAAGAGGAGTCTTACGGAAGCTTTTGGAGATCGGAAGGTGCGGCTGGAAGGGCAACTTCAAGACATACATCTTTTGCGAAGGAAATTTTGCATTTGGAGTTTTTATAAAGGAGTTATAGGGAGTTAAAGACAGTGCATTCAAATCAATGGCAGTAAGTGAACGGTTTTGTTCAAAGTAGTGTTAGGAGCCATAACTTGAGTTTTCGAACGAAATTTTAACTCAAACTTTGCGAGAATGTAAAAATTTGTGTTAAAAAGCTATCTATATAAGTTTCGTGGCATTTGGACTTATGGTTTGTGAGATATGAAGAAAATTGCGCGCGGGTATATAAAGATTAGGGTTTGAAGCGACTATTAGGGTTTTGAAGACATCTCAAGATCCGCGACGAATTTGCGGTTGAAATTTGTTGTACAAATTAATAACAACATATCAGTACTTCATGTAAATTTTGATCTTGTTTGGACGGTTGGATCAAGAGTTATGAGGTGTTGAGTTTCGGGAGAATTTCTACTCAAGGATATACAAGGTTTTAGAGTACTTCTACCATATTTTGGGTGTTGTTGGTTATTTAAGACTTAAGTATTTGGTGTAATTGTCCCAAAAAGAGAACTTATATGTATAGAATTAGGGTTTCCTTATTTTAAGCTTGATTGAGCAATTAGTGACAGCCAGAAGCCCAGCGCTTTTTTGAGGCAAAACCTCTCTATCCCAACACCGTTGGTACTAAGAGAACTTGGTTTAATGACGTCGGTGGAGCATATTGCTGATACATCTACTGCTTCTTACCATAGTTCTGGGGGTTCGATACAGACCCTTGATTTAAATTGGAACTTTGAAAGTTATTGAATGCTCGATTTTGTCGATTGAATCGATTTCCATTCCATCCAAACGTATTTCATATTTGCACTTGATTGATGTCTCACTGGGTTGGTGGGAACATGGTCTGATTACTAAATTATTGTTGTTGTCTTTACCAATTCCAACAATTTGCTGTTAGGTGCTTTCCTTGATAAAATGTACATTGATCCATTATTTGTGAGGGTAAGGAGCATTCTTTTACAGAATGACCGTGGCCCTTACAATTACCGCACCATACATTGGTCCTAGTATTGGTAGACTTTTGCCTCTTCTCCTTATCTTTGACCATATTGACGGCCATTTCCTCCATTTTCTTCGTCAAATTCAATAACAAGATTTCATTGGAATCTTTTAGGCCTGACATTATTCGTATCTCTGCCGTAGTTAACGCTTGTTGTTGATACGGTGTCGTATTACGTGCTTTCTTGTTCGAGAACGCGCCGGGCATCTGGCAGTAGAAGGTAGTATGGAGATTCGCCAATAATCAAGCAGTCTATCAGTTTTTGACTGCTGAAATATAAACGACTGCAAGAATACACCGTAAATCTATACGGATGCCCTTCGACTGCTTGTCAAAGTCCCTTTTGTCCCAGCCGGTAGGTCTCTAGACATAACAGAGAACCCCGAACAACCCAATCTGCTAATCTCTGATACCGCTTTGTACTTACAATCTTGTATCCACTGACTGTCTTGTTAGATTAACCCAATAAATTTCATTCACTCCACATACTCAATCCTATAGACACCCTTTTAATCCTTCAATCACAGACGTAACTCGATTTCACAAACAGTTAGGAGTAACCCCACCCACTTCATTAAAAATCTCGATTCACCATTACAATACTGACTTCAGCAACGATTGCCTCAGTCTTCCCAAAACTCTATGAAGAAGAAAAATCCAATTCTCCGTCTTTTCTTCCCCGACCCAAAGCATGAAGCTCCTCTCCAATCCCCTTAATCTTCAAAAACCTCCAATAAAAACCGAACTAGTAACCTTGAAAAAAACTTGAAGCTAGCTCTTCGATCCAAAAATCCCCCCCCCTCCCCTCTAATATGAAAAAAAAAACCCTCTCCAAAACTTATTCTCATACTAACCTTATCCTCTGAATTTCTTCAATCTTTCGTCTTGGATCCGGAATTGGCTCCCACCGTCAGAGCTTAGATCCGAAATTGGCTCTCGCCATCAAAGCTTTCTCCTCCATTTTTACCTTTAAGAGATCTATTTACCGAAAACAACGTTCCTTGAAATGGCACAGAGAATAGGACAGCTTGAAACAGAATCGAAACCCCGTACTCGGGTCTACATTGAATCGCGCGACCAATTCAGGTCTCATATTGGATAAGATGCCAGTAGTAATTTGGATGTTTGCGTAATTGGGTCCAATTGGTCTTCGCATCAGATTGGCTAAGATTCGTAGTAAGACCTAGATTTTCCCGTAATTAGACTGCATTGGGTTGCCCGGCCAATTCAGATCTCATATTGGATAAGAGCCCAGTATTAAGACCCGGATTGGATTCTCAAAATTGGATCCAATTGGCTCTTCGAACCAAGCTCACCCGTCGCGTGAATTGGTCCTTTCCCTTCCTGCTGACTCCCGTTATTGGAATCGAACGGAGCATTTCAGTATGTCTTGGCTAAATGTAACGGGGTGACTGAACCTGGCCACTCAGTATTTGCACTGGAGTTGGTCGTTGCTCCTAATATTCGAGGTAACTGAACATTAATAAAAGTCCCCTTTCTTTATATTTTCACGGTATACTCGTGTTACAACACGACAACGGAAAATATGGAGCATATGCTGTTGTCACGTTCGGTGGTATAGCTTGCAATGGGGTGACGTTAACTAGCCCCTGAATATTGGTATTGGAATTGGCCCATGTTTCTAACATCCATGGATAACTACCCACTGATTCATTCCAAGTCAGATTTTGATATCTACCTTGAACTAAAATTATTGTGGCTCCCGGACTTAAAAACTGATCATAATGGCATTCCTCCCAAACCTTGGCTCTATTAAGGGATGCAGCCACCATAACAGTTTGAGCTTCCTTTACAAACATTTTTAGCTCTTGTGGGTGCAAACTATTGATTAATATGGGTAAGATAAATACCTCTAGCATTTGGTGATTCGGCCACTTACTGAGTATATCAACCACTCGGCCATAGTACGATTCCATCACCTCCCTAGGATCATTTTGTTGTTCATTAACCTCTCTCGAAGGCGGTCATCAAAACCAATTGGCCAAAATTGAGATAAAAATGTATTCTTCAATGCTTCCCAATTCGAAAATTGCCCCACTGGTTGGCGGTTGTACCATTCAAACATCGTGTCTTTTAAGGTCGCTGGCAGCCATCGCAACCAAATATCTTCAGTTCTGCCATTATTAGCTATACATGCTGTAAGAAATTGAGATAAATGTTGATCAAGATTTACATCCAAAAATCTCCGAACAGTAGGTAGTGGCGTGATACTAGTCGTACGATCACCTATTGCACCAATTTGTACTGCAATCGAAATGGCTGGTCCTCCTAACACCATTGAATTTCTTGTTTCGCTAAACTCCATTTTAAAATAATCTCTGCTTTTTTTTATTCTAATTTCTAAGCTCTTATTATTCCTTGATTTATTGTTATTTTCCGTAATTAGTTTTATTGATTGATCTGCAGGTAAAAACATCGGATTTTGAAATACAATATAGTTATCTTTATTGGCGACCAATTTGTGCTAATCTGAAGAGCCACTATTGCTCGTTTCAGCAGTACCCTCTACTAGAAAAATATCCAATAGAGTACCAAATTCTTCTACGCCTCTTTCTCTTTCAGTTAACGGCCTCAAGATTTCCACTGGAATGTTAATAAAATTTCCCACAAGTGTTCTTGGCAGTTTTTCTAACGGTACATACGACTGCAGAATTACTTGTCTGTCCAATTCTTGATATGTTTGGATGCATCGATAAGCTTGCAACCATGGTTTAATCTAATTCTATCGATGCTTCCTTTTAAGATTACGTTCTTGCTCATCTCTAAGCAATTTCCTTCCTTGCGCTCTTCCCTGTCTTTTTCTCAATTGATTTATTTTTCTCAATGCAATGCTCTCGTTCTTATTAACCATAATCTTGCTTCAAACACTATTGAAATCGCCTTCCATTGCCAATTTTAACACACATTTGGTAATTAATTCTTAACACTCAAAGCTATTATCACTCCTTGGCAGTGGCGCCAAAATGTGATTGCTTGTTTTACTTATTTTGGAAGAAACTTCCCAGAATAAACCCGTATAGGAGGATTCGAACATGGAAAATAACTAGTTGCTTAAGCGTTGTTGGGGTAGAGAGAGTTTGCTTCAAAAAAATGTTTGGCTTCTGGCTGTCACTAATTATTCAATCAAGCTTGAAAATAAGGGAAGTCCTAAGTTTATATATAATTTTTCTCTTTTTGAGTAATTACACTAGATACACAATCCTCAAGTAACCCACAACTTCCAAAATATGATAAAATCTTCTAAATCCTTGTTTATTCTTATGTGGAAATTTTTTCAAACTTCAACACCTCATATCTCTTAATCCGACCGTCGAAACAAATTCAAATTTTACATGAGGTACTGATGTATTCTTATTAATTTTTACAACAGTTTTCAACCGCTAATTCATTGTAGATCTTGAGATATCTTGAAATCCCTAACAATTGCTTCAAACCCTTGTCTTTATACATCCACATGCAATTTTCTTCATATCTCACAAAATATAAGCTCAAATGCTACGAAATTTATATGTATGGCTTTTTAACACAAAGTTTTACATTTTCTAAAAATTTTGAGCCAAAAATTCGTTCAAAAACTCAAGTTATGGCTCCAACCATTACTACAAAAAAAACCCGCTTACTTACTACTTTTGATTTGGAAGTGTTGCTTTCAACTCCTTATAATTCTTTGATATGGACTCCAAAAGTAATAATTCTTTTATGCAAGATGTAGGCCTTGAAATCGCCGTTCCAGTCGCACCTTCCGATCTTCAAAAGCTACTGTAAAACTCCTCGTACTTTCAAAAGAATAACAGTATGTCTTAAATAAACACCTTAACTTCAAACAGTATTAACATTTTCATCCTAAGTCCAAATCCTCTAATTTTTGTACACAAATTGTTCTTCAAATCCTAAAATTTACAAACCTAGCTTCTAATCTCCGAATGCCTCCTTTAAAGTTGCCAAAATCCTTCTTAAAATTACAGGCAGCCTCCTTAAAGTCCATTGGGCATGGTATTCGACCAATAGGAATGAAGTCCCCCATTCCTTGCCTTCATGCGACCATGCCTTGCTTTCATCCCTGCCAATTAGCTTCCTACTAGTTTAGATTTTCATCCTTAGGTTTCTACCTTTTCCTAAGGTTTCATACTAAACATTAAGGTCCTATATATATATATATATATATATATATATATATTAATGTCAAAATCAAAAGAAATAAAGAACAATGTAAAGTTTCTTATTCCAACTCCTTTTAATTTAATCTACTAGCCACTCTAACATACATTTAGATTTATCAACATATAATATGTTTTAACTAATTTTTACATACTGTAAGCATTTACAGTACAATAGTGTTCACATTAGGGTCACACAATCAATTACCTCTTGAATGTATCGTCTCTATTTCTAATATCTAATTACACAAAGAAACTATAATCTCTTCCTTCACCTTATCGGTCTCTTCCTTACAGCAATTCAGTCATACCAATAACTACTATTTCCACTAATATATTCACCTTCATAATCTCCAACTGTAATACTGCGCCCTCATAGGTTTCAACACACAGTTACCTTCATTCCAATCACTGGAATTCTTCACATAGAACTGCCATTCACATTATGGTGTTTCACACAAACACATACTCATTCTCTCTACTGAACTACAATCAAATTTCAGCATTCAATCTTTCTTCTTCTCAAATAATACCAATCACATTTCCATTCCATAATTCACTTCACAATATTCAAAAACTCTCAATCCTCTTATTCAAAGAAAATAACAAACAAAAGAAAAGAGGTAGCACGAAGCTTACCCCGGCTCACACTATCACAACGATGGCCTTCGGCTCATGACTATTACAATCTGGCACCTTAATTAACCTCTACAACTCCTATATACTTTCCCTTGATTCTCCAGATTCTAATCGTAATTCTGTAATTAATTGCTTTTATGAATTAAATCACTCATCCGTCCTCTTGAATTTCCTATTATATGGACTATTAATATATTTTATCAATATCTTTCAAAAACGAATTAATATCTATTCTACATACCTCTTCATGTGTTAAATGAGAGCCAATCTTAATTAATTTGGGCTCTTTTCTCTTTAGTGCCATATCTATCTCTTGCCAATCAGAAGAACATACATGCACATGGTTTGTAGATCCATGGTACCAATCCTTCGATACCGAAGAATAGATTGAGAGAGTATGGCCTACTTGGATGCCACTTGAAGTCTTTTTGAAGTTCAAAGGGAGTTGAATGTCTTCATCTTGCATTAAAGCTTTAAACTCTTCTAATTGTGTATCATCTATTTCAAATCGGAGGGCTTCTTTTTCTTCCACCTCCTCAACCAACGTAGCCATATTCCAACAAAAAGAATCTGAGGACTCTTCTATGATTGGTATTGCTTCTAAAAAGTGTACTGATTGTTCCTCTTCCAAATAGGGATTCTCTGCCAACTATTGTGCAAAACTTCCATCATCTTCATAATCATATAAATCCGGTCCAATGCACTTAATAGATCCTAGGTCTGTGGAAGATCCTACCAACAAAGATCCAGAGCCTTTTTGTCTTACTACCATTTCTTCACCTCTCTTTATGAAGAATACAGGCTTAATTAATATGGTTGTTCTATTTTCTTGACTTCCGTAAATAAAGTATGGTCTTTTTGATAACTAATTTACAATGCCTCTATATTTTATCAAAAACCTCTAGCCTAATAATAGTAGATAACTGCCTTCTTCTTCTTTCATCTTCACTACTTCAAAATTGAAGATATAATCAACTCCACCGGTCCTAATTCTTAAGTTCTTAATCATACCCTTAAGTTTTTAATCATACCCAGTGGCTTGCAACTTCCTTAGTCTGCGGTCTTCAAATTGAAAATAGAACGGTGTGTGACTTGGAGTCTCAAATTCAACATTGTGGATAGGAGCATAATATTGACGTTACTACCATCATCTACAATAGTACTTGATATGAATTTATCTGCAATCTCCACTTCTATTTCAACTGTATTATAATTTTCTTTTGAATTAAGCCAATTCAACTCTTTTTCTTCAATCCTTCGAGATTCTCCAAACTTCTTAGATTGCCTTGGTATTGTAGCAACTTCTTTTAATTGTTTTTGTAATAAAGGCATTAGTTAGATGAATTATCCAAAAGATATATTTACCTTTACACAGGCTAGGTCTTTCCACAAATCATAAAGGTCTGCTGGATTGTTCACCTTGGATTTCTTACCTTTAGTCTTTGATAAGAAGGATGCTTTGAAATCATTGTCATTTACAAATTGAAATTCATCATGATCAGATAGCTCCATCTAATATGTATCTTCAAATTGCACCTCTTTTGTTGTTTCTTTAGCGGTCTTATTCAATTCTTGGAACTGAAGTGATTCTTCTGATGAAGATGTGGATTTCACGTCTTCCACTTCTTCTTCCCTCGGTCCTAAGGGAGTAGTTCTAGCACCTCCTCGTATAACCACCAAAGTTGGTAAGTGCAACTTGGATAATAAGTTCTCAATTGGTATTGCAGATATCAAATTGATACCTTGTATTGGTAATTTTTGAGGCTCCATACAACAATTATCTTGAGAGTTTTGTCTATGTGATAAAGGAACCACACCTAGTAAAGTTTGCATAGCCATTGGTAGATGATGTGTTTGTTTATCACTCTTTCTATCATAATATAGATTAGGTGGTCTTTTTGGTTGTAATTCAGGCCCCAATTACCTTATACCCTACAAATTTTCTACCGCTTGTCTTACATAATCTCCCGTTGGTGGTTGCAATGGAATGACTTTATTAAGTCATGTGTATCGGTCTAATAGATGAATTCCTCTATAAGTAGAATACTTAATTCTATTTTCTATCTACCATGTATCAAGAATATGGAATTTTTCACATGTTCTACATAGTGGATATCTTTGTTTTTGTAGTTGAGAAGCCTCTTTGCCTTGGTGAAGATGTAGAGGCCTATAAGGTGGTAGTAATTGACTAGCTTACCTTACATCTTGAAATTGTCGAGCATAGGGACAATTTTGCATTGAATGACCTTGTTGTCTACAACTTGGATACCATAATAATGTTGTATGAGCTCCTGATTCATATTGAAATGATAGAGGCCTTCTTCCATCCTTCATCAAGCATGAAATCTATTCTTCTAAAGTTTCTATGGCCTTAAGCATTCTATCTTCTCGTGCTTTTCCAGCCTTGTCAATATCTAATCTCTCCAAAGTTACTACAAGATTATAAGTAGTAGGTGCTAAAAGAGGAGGTTCTTTTGAAGCCAAAGGTTGCACAAAATTAAGCTGTGGTACCTATGGATATGCATATTGACCATATCTTGAATCTTTCATAGGATTTTGTGCATAGCTTGCATGAGGGTCATATCTTATTGGAAGGTAGCTAGGGATTAGATCTTTTCTTCGACCCCTAGCTCTTTTATTTTCTTGTTCAGTCTCTTCAATGAATAGAGCAACACCGATTGTATGATCTAATATTTGTGGCCTATGCGTCCAAATTTCTCAAGATTCTAAGGACCGATTTAGTCCTTTAAGAAAGTAATCTCTAATAGTAGTATCATGGAGCAAATCACTAACAAAGCTACTACAAACTTCTTTAAAACGCCTTATATATGCCAAAATTTCCTCTATGGGATGTTGGCACATACTTGTTAAAGCAGCAACTACTTGTTGTTGTCCCGTTGAAGGTTGGAATCGATCTAAAAATGCCATTAATAATTCATCCCATGTCTTGAATGTTTGTGCATTGTAGGACATATACCATGCATATGGACCTTCTACTAATATGGTAGAAAACCAAATCAAATAATAACCATCGTTAGACACCATATAAGAGGTCATTAATTCCAAAAATCTTTCAACAAGGGCTATAGGATCTTCATGTCTAGAGCCTATGAATTGTGAAAAATTAAGAGGCATTGTCCTCTCAAGAAGTCCTCGAGGCACTACTATAGGTATTCCTCATGGTAGCATCCTTAGTTGAGAAGGTCGAGATAGTATAATAGTCGATACTGTTGGTAGAGAAGCTAGAGCTTGCCTCGAGTTATTTACCACATCCACAAGTAGAATTATAGATATATGTGATGGTTCAGCTTATTGTATAAAATTTGGCATAGGTCGTTGAGTAGATATATGAGGCTGCACTTCCCCATTTGCCATTCTCGATGAATCTACTCCAAGTCCTTGTTCTGATTCCATTAAGTCTTGATTTCTTGTTGTAAACTTACTCTTGATCTAGTGAGCCTTCCTATTGATTCAATTACCAAAGTAGCAGGATTTGTCTTTGACATTTGAGGCCTATCGGTTCATCAAGGTTACACTTTGATGAAATTGAGGTTAAATAGAAGATGGTGAAGATTAAGGCCTTACTTGATCTTTAGCAATAAACCACTTTAGAAGAAAAAGAAGGCTCAACTTGACCAGAGGTGTATTTGTTCAGAAAAATGAGGATGCCCAGTCATAATAGGGACCGTGCGGCTGGACAATTCATTACCACAACAACAATGAAGTTCCTTTCTTTTTGCTCAGCGTACTCATTGCTTTACCATTCCTCTATCTTTTGGCCCTCAAAAACTAAAAACCTTAGCGTTATTAGATTCAAGAGCATCTCCTTATTATTTAGATGAAGAATTTACTAAGCATCATGAGATACTTCTAGTATAAAAATGTAAATCCGTTCACATAGAAGTAATAGATGAATGACTTTTATTATCTAGTAGTATCATCCATGAATCAGAACCTATAGAGGTGACGTTTAAAGACCATAGTAATTATATTATTTTCAATATTATTAGAATCCCATCAAACCCTGTTATTCTTGGTCTTTCTTGGTTAGAAATGCATAATCCATCCGTAGATTGGATGTTACAAAAGATGACATTTTCTATAAAACATCCTGAGAGTAAGCCTGTTAGAAGATCTCGAATCAAAAATCTTTATTTATTGGAGCAAGAACATTTCTAACATCGTCCCAAGAAGGTACACCGTTTGTCATTTATGCGACTCCAACTAGCGGAGAGAAGATTTTGACAACAAGTATTTTGGAGCAATATATGGATTTTAAAGACGTGTTTCAAAAGAAGAATGTCAACATGCTACCGGAGCATCCATAATATGATTGTGTCATAGACTTACAAGAAGAAGCACAATCACTTTTTGGCCCAATCTACAATTTTTCGGAGATGGTGTTAGCGGAGTTGTGAAAGTATATTGATAAGAATCTAGCCAAGAACTTCTTTTGTCATTCAAAGTCACTAGTTGGGGCACCAAACTTATTTGTGAAGAAGAAAGATGGCTCGCCATGAATGTGTGTGGATTATTGAGGTTTCAACAAGGTGACAAAGAAGAATCATTATCCATTAACCTTGATATCCAGTCTTCTAGAGCAACTTGGGCATGCAAAGATCTTTATAAAGATTGATCTAAGAGGAGCTTACAACCTTGTACGAATCAAGGAAGGAGACGAATGGAAGACAGCTTTCTGTACAAGGTATGGCCATTTTGAATATAATGTCATGCCTTTCAGTCTTATCAATGCTCCGGTGATCTTTCAACATATGATGAATGATATCTTTCGGGAGCACCTTGATGATTTTGTTGTCATCTATCTAGATGATACTTTGATATTTTCCAAAAAATTAGAAGAGCATGAAAAATACATTTATCTGGTCCTTGAAAAACTTTGCAAGCAAGGATTTTACGCCAAATTGGAGAAGTGCTTGTTTAACCAAACTGAGATGGAATTTTTGGGATTCATTGCAACTACGGAAGGTTTGAAGATGGACCCTAAGAAGGTGGAAGCAATTGTATCATGGGAAGTCCCAAAAACGATTAGAGATGTACAATGCTTTCTTAGCTTTGCTAACTTCTATCGGATCTTCATCAAGAATTGCTCTCAAATTTCTGCTCCGTTCACTTGATTGACATGTAAAGACAAGCTTGAATAAAGATTTCTAGCGAAAAAAGTATTTTAAGATCTTAAGATGGCATTTACTATGGCTCCAATCTTGATACATCCGAACTTTGTAAAGGCCTTCTATTTGGAGATCGATGCTTCAGAGTTTGCTATAAGAGTTATACTTTCACAGATAGGCATAGACGAGAAGCTTCATCTAGTTGCGTTCTACTTTTGAAAGTTTTGTGCTGTTGAGATCAACAATGAAATCCATGATAAAGAACTTCTTGCGATAGTAGATTCTTTCCAAGAATGGCGTCACTTTCTCGAAGGAGCTGCACATCCGGTGACCGTATACACGGATCACAAGAATTTGGAGTATTTCATGTCAGCTCAGGTTTTGAATCGTTGTTAAGCTTGATGGAATATACTGCTATCCAAATTTGATTTTATTATTACTTATTGGCTTAGGAAGCAACAAAGACTATCCAATGTATTATCAAGGAGATCGTATCTAGCGCCAAAGGCTAAAGAGGCAGCGTTTGATCAATAGTATACAACATTGTTGAAGTCAGAACGATTCAAGCTTTGCTCTACTATAATGCCAATTGATGTTGACTTCCTCAACCAAGTACGTATTGTGACTATTGGAGATTCTGTAGCCTTCAATATCATGCAACGTGTAAATAATGACAAGTTCAAGATAGAAGGAGATCTTTTACACTTTGAGGAGCGGTTGTATATTCCAAAGAGACCAACACGATTCCAAGTTCTCTAATCTCGATACGACTTTCCTGCTGTAGGACATTTTGGATTCAATAAGACCTTGAAACTTATTTCTCGAGATTTTTGGTGGCCCCAAATGTAGAAGGATGTCAAGGATTTTGTCCTCTCTTGTGACATTTGTTTAAGATCCAAGAACCCTCGGCATCCTCCTTATGGTCTTTTTTAGCCATTGCCTATTCCACATCGACCATGATCTTCAGTTTCCATGGACTTCATTATAAACTTGCTGCCATCGAATTCATTTGAGAGCATCCTTGTTGTGGTAGATCGGCTTACAAAGATGGCACACTTTGTTCCTTGCAAGAAAACATCGATAAGCAAAGATACCTCAAGGCTCTTTCTTGATAGTGTATATCAATATTATGGTTTACTAGATGATATCGTGTCGGATTGAGGAATCTAATTCGTATCAAAGTTGTGGAGATCCCTCTTTGAGATATTGAAGGTAGATATCAAGCTTTCTTTGGCTTTTCATCCTCAAACTGACGGCCAAATGAAATGGTTGAATCAAACTTTGGAGCAATATTTACGATGCAGCATCAACTATCAGCAAGATGATTGGACTGCATATCTATCATTAGCTGAGTTTTCATACAACAACACCCTTCATGCGTCGACTCAACAAACACCATTCTTTTTCAACTATGGATATCATTCGAAGCTTGATTTGTTGAAACCATCAACCAATAACAATCTGGCAACTAAAGGATTTGCAAAACAACTATCGGAGCTTCAAACTATATTGAAGCTTTAATTGCAAACCGCCCAAGAAGCTTACAAGGCGTCCATAGTCAAATTTCAGAATCAGGCACCTTCTTTCAAAATTGGAGATAAAGTATGGCTGCTTCAACTGAATATCAAAACCAAGCAACCATGTCATAAATTGGACTACCGGAGATTGGGACCATTTGTCATCAAGAAGTAAATCAATCCAGTGGCATATCATTTGGGATTACCAGCTGCTATGAAGGTACACTTACTCTTTCATGTTTCTTTGTTGGAACCTTATCGAGAGTCAGATTATTCTGAAAGAGTACAATGTCCGCCACCTAGTATTAAAATTGAGAACCACGAAGAATACGAGGTAAAAAAGGTACTAGATTTACGACGTAAGTAGAAAAATTGGAGTACATAGTGCATTAGAGCGGCTATGATATCAATGAGCACACATGGGAACCAACAAAAAATCTTATCAATGCCTAGCAAAAGATACAGGAGTTTCACTCGCACTATCCTCAGAAACCTAAGCCCTTTCGATGAAAGTTTTACAGTGAAGTTCCTTCTCCTTGAATCCTCTTAATCCTCGGCCTAACAAAGAAAGGAGAGAAGGAACCTCTAAAAGACATAGTTAGAGACTATAAATCTGTAACCTGAGCCCATTCTTCTATGTTTAGTGCTTATATTTTTTGGTGTGATATGAATAGATAAGAGATAGATACCATACCAGTTATGTCTTGTCAACCGAATATCTCACAAAAATGACCCCGAGATGAAGAATTATCTGTACTACAAAGACGACAAAAGATACATAGTAACAAGTCGCTAATGATTGTGTTTGAGGTAGATCCTACCTAGGATGATCTTTCCAAAGGAATATTTGTAAGGCATTTTTACAATGAAGACACGGAAGTTCATGCCTGGTCAAAAATCAAAGGCGTAGGACACTATCGTTGGTTACAAGGATCAATGAACTATTTGTCGCTCAAACAACAATTGGAGTATATTACAGATACTATGCGATAAATTTTCAACTTCTTACGTTGGTACTAACTCGCAATAGGAGTGCTTCTCAAAGACCTCGAAGCTAAAGGGAGGAGTGATGTTAAGGACATACACTAGGAAGTTGTAGAAGATTTTAGAAGATTCTAGAAAATCTTTATAGTTAGTGGAAGCTGCTTGAGAAGCCTCCTAGCTCATGGAAGCTCCTTGAGAAGTTTCATAGATTGTAGAAGCTGCTTGAGAAGCTTCCTAACTCGTAGAAGCTGCTTGAAAAGCTTCTTAGTTTGTGGAAGCTACTTGAGAAGCTTCCTAGTTGGTAGTATATATAGGAGCTAGAACTGAGGAGATCCTCACTCTCGACAATACACCTCTTCGAGCTCTAGCTCACCTCTCTAGTGTTGTTCTTGTATTCATCTCATTAATCTAATTCTTGCCAATTCTTCTTGAGCTTCTTATTTCCAATCAGTATTCTAAATTCGTGACACATCTATAAATACATATAAAGTCAAAATAATATCTAAAAAGCTTTTAAAAAGTTATTTTAGAAGATATTATAAAATTAATCTATTTTTATCTACTTCTATTTATTCATATTATCTAAATAATAATTATAGTAGATATATATCTATGACATTACTCCCCCTTCTAAAGATAAGTTCTACAAAAAAGAGTAATTACATATTGAAGAAGTCTAAGATGCGGCAAAATATATTTATCATATTTTTTAATATTTGTTTTCTTTGAAGGTAGTTGATAGGTTCTCTTGGCTATCGGTAATGTCCTATTTCAATGCAAAAAGACCACCCTATTATTTAATCATTGTTAAAACTTTCAAAAAATTTTTCAAATAAAATATTTGTTATACCATCAAGAGTTGTTTCTACCTCCAATAAAACCAACAAACATTGAAAGACTCTTCCTAGGTCATGAAATTAAACACATTGTATCTTGCCATCTATTTGAAAAAAAACATGTCATTCTTGAAAGTCTTCACCCTTATTATTTTGTCTTAAAGGCTTTGATAGTTGCAATATCTCATCTAATAAGTTAGTAAATGATGGCTCTTGAGTTAAATTCGTTGGCTATTGATTCTCCATATCCTTAACACCACAATTATATAGAAATTACAAACAAGGATAGGAGGTAGAATGTAATCTTTCATAAATTGTAATTCTTTTATAGTAAAGGTTTACTAACTCTTATCTTAATTTTGATGGATGTCATTGATAAAAAGCTTTGACCTTCTCTACTACATTTGTAGGATTTTTTATTGGCTCCCATGTCTATTTACTAATATTGTATCTGAGCCAATGAATAAGATATTCCAACCTATGTCGGTGCCACCTTCAGTCTAAAACTTCTTCCACCTCAAATTTTTGATTACTACCCACTTCTATAGAAGGCAGTGTCGGGGTAGAGAGAATTTGCCTTAAGAAAATGTTAGACTTCTGGCTGTCACTAATCATTCAATCAAGCTTCAAAATAAAGGAAGCCCTAAGTTTATATATAAATTTTCTCTTTTGAGCAATTATACCAAATACACAAGCCTCAAGTAACCAACAACATCCAAAATATGATAAAATCCTCTAAAACCTTGTATATTCTTATGTGGAGATTTTTCCGAACTTCAACACCTCATATCTCCTAATACGACCGTCCAAACAAACTCAAATTTTACATGAGGTACTGATGTATTCTTATTAACTTTTATAAAAACTTTTAATTTTAAATTCATTGCGGATCTTGAGATATCTTGAAAACCCTAACAGCCGCTTCAAATCTTTGTCTTTATATACCCGCATGCAATTTTCTTCATATCTCACAAAATATAAGCTCAAATGCTACGAAATTTATATGTATAGCTTTTTAACACAAAAATGTACATTCTCCAAAAAGTTTGAGTCAAAAATTCGTTCGAATACTCAAGTTATGGCTCCAACCATTACTACAAACAAAATCGCTTACTTACTACCTTTGATTTGAAAGCGCCGCCTTCAACTCCTTATAACTCCTTCACATTCCTTGCCTTCATCTCACCATGACTTGCTTTCATTCCTCCAATTAGCATCCTTCTAGTTTAGATTTTCATCCTCAAGCTTCCACCTTCTCCCAAGGCTTCATACTAAACATTTAGGTCCTATATTTTTTTATTTTTAATGTCAAAATCAAAACAAGTAAAGAAACAAAGTAAAGTTTCTTATACCAACTCCTTTTAATTTAATCTATTAGCCACTCGAACACACATCTAGATTTATTAACATATAATATATTTTAATTAATTTTTACATATTGTAAGCATTTACAGTACGACAACGATGGTATTTGTCTTCTTTCTAGGATATTGATTGTTTTATATGGCTTTTAAAAAAACATGTGAAATATGGAATAGATTTTCATAGACTATGATAGATATAATTGATAAGCAACTGAATTGACTTGTTCACAAATAGGAAATCGTCCAAATCTATGATAATTCAACTTGTCATAAGAACAAATAATTTTAATAATATGACAAAATAACCATACCTTATCACCAATGTAGAAATGAGGTTGTTCCTTATGATAAGCATCCACATTGCTCTTTTATTGTTTTTTAGCATCTTTTAGACGTCCCTTCATTATTGTATGTAATTCAAATAAATATTTTGCCAAATCTTCCACCACATGATTATCAACTTTTCAAAAATTAAAACCATTAAGTTGTGGATAATAACCATAATTAGCAAAAAATTATATATATATATATTTATTATATAGAAAAATATACTATGTTATTATAAACAAACTTTGTCAATAGCAAAAGAGTTGTCTAATCATCTTATTGGTAATTGATGGTGCACCTTAAATAGTATTCTAAAGCTTGATTTATACACTCTATTTGTCCATTAATTTGAGAATAGAAAGCCAAATATAGTTTTATGTCTACTTTTAGAATCTTGAAAAGATTTTTTTAAAATCTTGATACAAACTAAATTAACTTAAGTAATCCATAATATCGATAGATATTATCAAGAAAAAGCTTGACTACTTTTTTATATATAATAGCTTTTGTACATGGTACAAAATGTGCCATCTTGGTGAAATGATCTATTATCATAAATATAGAGTCATAAGAATTTGAGACTCAAAGATCCTTGATAAAATCCATAGAAACAAAAGACCATGGTTGTTCTTGAATAGGTAACAATTGGAAAAGTCAATAAAGTCAATAATAAAGAGTTTTTGACCTTGAAAAAATGTTACATAACTAAACAAAGTCTTTCACTCCCTTTCATACTTGTGACTACTAAAAATCTCTAGATATAAGTTTTAAAGTCTTGTTGTATCCAAAATGTCAAGCCGTTGGAAAGTTATGACATATTTAAAAAATACATAAACATGCTTTTCCTTCTAGAATGTATAAGTGTCTTTTAAAATAGAGTAGGTTTTTTTTGAACTTGAACTTGGAAGCATCATAAGACTTAGAAGAAAGATTCTTGGTATCATAAATGAAAGGATCAGAGGATATACTTGATCAAAACTACTTGACAAGAGTTGAATCAATAGTCAATATTGATTTTATTGCTTGAAGATGAAAATGCTCCAACATCAAGAGAATCATGCTTTGTTGATGAAAAGATGTATTTTCTTCTTATGATACAAGACAAAAATATCTAAAAAAGGTGTCTGACAAACTTTAGTATTTTTTGGGTCGATAAGTAATCTTAAAATCAAATCTTGATAAAGACATACTCCAATTGACTTGGCCATGAATCAAAATAGGTTCTTATATAAAATATTTAAGATTCTTATGGTTGGAATAAATAAATATTGGATTAGAAGCACCTTTTAGAAAATTGCATCATTCTTAAAAAAAAATTATAATTGCAAGAAGTTCTTTGACACAAATCTTATAGCTGATCTGGGCTATTAGAAATTTTCTTGAATGAAAAGCTATTAGATGAAGTTTATTATCTATTTCTATATATAATAATATGGCATCCAAAGTAAAGTTTGATGCATCTATTTTGAAACAAAATAACTTACAAGAGTCAATGTAATATAAGATTGGTGTAAAAATAGAGGTTTTATTCAAAGCTTTAAATATTACTTTTACTTCTTGATTTCATTAAAGTTTGTTTTTATAAGTCAAATGGATAAGTGGAGTTGCAACTTGAGAGAAGTTCTTGATGAAGATCTGGTAGTAGTTGGCAAATTCCACAAAACATTGGACATTTCTTACCATTTTTGAAATCTTCCAAACTATAATAGTTTGAAATTTTTTAGGATCCATCATTTGAAATGATGTATTCTAAGAAGTCGACTTGAGTAGTGTAGAATATACACTTTTCTATCTTGGCATAAAGTCCTGTATTTCTTAGTTTTTGTAATACACAACAAACATAAAATTCATATTCTTATATATTATTAGAATAGATTGAGACATCATCTAGGTTACAAACAACAAAGTCATCTAAAAACTCTCAAAAAACATCATTCATTAGATATTCAAAAGCTATTGGTGCATTTATAAGTCCAAAAGGCATGTCATTATATTCAAAATGTTTATACATTGTTCAAAATGTAGTCTTCTATTCATCTCCTTTTTTGATGCATACCAAATTGTATGCCCCTTACAGATCTATTTTTGTATAGATCTTAGGTTGATATAATTAATCAAGAAGTCTTGATATCAAAGGTAGTAGATATCTATTCTTGATGGTGATTTTATTGAGTCCTTGATAATCGATACATATTTGCAATGATCCATCTTTTTTCTTTACAAATAAAATTAGAACTCTTGTCGAAAATTTGGAATGGCATATAAAGTTCTTGGCTAGATTTTCTTCAATATACTTTTTGAATTTAGCCAATTTATTTTATGATAAATTATAAATTGGTCCAAATGGCACTTGAGTTCCTTCTTAAAGGTCAATTGAATAATCATAGGGATAATATTTTGGTAGAGTATCAGCACTCTTTCTCTCAAATACATCTTGAAAATCTTGATATTGGCTTAGAATGTCGCTTGAAGTCTTTCTACTATTTGAAATGGATACAATATGAATGACATAAGATAATCTTTTTTTTCTAACATGCAAGAAAGCTTTTGCACCTACAAATATAGATTTAATTATAGTAGACTTATGTCTTTCTACTTGATCAATTATATTCTTAGTTATACTTTCAAATAAATCAAGACTACAAGAAATTCAATCTATTTTTGGATTATATTTTTTTAGCAATGATAAATCTAAAATTATTCAATTAGAAGAAGATTTAATCATATTAAATATTACAAAGCTACTATAATTATTATTTATTGCTTCTATAGGAAGAGTTTCATGAATAAATTTTTTTGAAGACAATGGACGACCATCTATGACTTCTATATGAATATGTTTAGTTTTCTTCATTAAAGATATGCTATATCTTTTAGCAAATTCTTCATCTAAGAAACAAGCTGAGGCTCTTGAATCTAATAAGGTAGAGGCTTTGTGATGTTAAGGTCCTAAAATAACATTTATTGTAAAATAAAGAGAAGGTTCTGAGGAGAGAATAAGACCTTCATTAGATATTGTATAAGGTTCTAGCTACACTGTCCCTATTGTAGCTAGACAAACTTATTTTTTGACATACTATTTTCTTTGATGGTAGTATTCCTCATTTTGTAATTGTATCGCTTCTTTGGACAATGTTGAGCAGTGACATCAATTGCATGAAGTAGTGAAGAGTGCTAGCCCTGATTATATTGCATAAATTCCAAATTATTGATACAAATCTTGATTTTGAACAACAATTAAAAATTCATTCCAAATCCTAAGAAAACAAGACTTAGAACTTTGGAATAAGCTTGAAGCTAGCTTACAAACTCCAATTGCCGATCTTCAAATGAATCCCTATTTTGCTCTAGGCAGCCATTTTAGTGACTGGAGGTTTGATTTCAAGTATGTTCCACAAATGGTTAATCCTCGGATATCAATCCAATCTATCCTAGGGATTTTTTAGTTTGATCTTATCTTCAACTTAAGTCTAGTATCAATTATATTAATTATTTATCTTTTTTATACTATTTTTTTTTTTTATCAATTTATGGCCTTTCTAAGCCAATAAAAGAAATTTAATAGTTTAGAAGGTAAAATTATTAACCAACCTTGAATCTACTAGCTATTAAGATAAGAAATAAACTAAGAGATTTTTATAAAAGCCATGCTTAAATGTCTTGAATTACTATTGAACTAAGATGATTAAATATTAATTAAAATTTTATTTTTGATTATATTTTTACCATATAGTTGTGTTACAATATGGCAACAATATGGTGCATATATAAGAAACTTGTCTTGCAAATTAAAACATATGCTTTATAAAATGAACACGTATTGGAGATCCTATAGAACATTGTCATATAGCTCCTTGTTAGATAGTAAATATAGAAGCAAGAGTAAAGCCTTCTTCATTGTTGTCATTGCTTTTATAGTCCTTAGTCTTGTTTTAAGACTTTTTAATATTCTTGTCTTTAGCAATAGCCATTCTAGTTCAATATATTACTATCTTTGAGTGATTTTTAATCTTTTGAGTGATACAAGAGTGTATTGAGTTTTCTTTCTTTGAGATTCATGTCCTTGACACATCCTTTCCTATGACCTAGAAGAAGCCATGATCTAATTTGCGACTTAAATTCAATTCTTTTCCAAGTTCTTTTGAGATACTTGTCACATAGTCTTATATGATTTTTGGTAATTGATTGTCTTCCACAATATATGCTATTATGACTTTCTTTTAAAAATAATCCATTTCTTTTGGTACTTTGGCCTCGTTTAATATCACCCAAACAACACATTTTGTTAGTATGAAATCTTTTTTGCTACAAAAAAATCTTTTAGAAAGGATCTTAGTTGGTGATGCTCGCATGGGATGGATATCTATGAGCCGCTCCATTTGTGCAATAGTAGCAACCAATTCAAATTCCAATTATTCTTTCTTAGATCTATTCTTCTTGTACTACACCTTCAATGTTGTAAGAGACAGGGATGCATGTGTCAACTTGCTTTTTAGTATCACAGCATAGGTCGTGGTTATCGTCATGTTGTCTCCTCACACTATTACAATCCCACTACAAATGGTACTATAGGCACTATGACTCACTTTAGTGCAACCTCCATTGCTAGGCTCAACTAAAACCCTAATCCTAAAAAAGTCCTATCCTCAATTGATATCTTACTTGCTTAAATTATTGTATATAAATTTATCAAATCCTAACACAATGTGCCAGGGTATTGAGCATTGGACCTCGCAATCGCTCGCAGGCCAGATATGTGGTATTACACATCCTCGCAGTAATCCAAGCGCCAGTGAGGAGGAGCTTGCCGGATCTTTCCCGTTTTTTTTTTTTTTTGTTTTGTTTTGTTTTGTTTTTTTTTTTTTTTGTTTTGTTTTGTTTTGGTTTTTTTTTTTTTTCCATTTATGCACCTACTGCATATATGCTGAAATGCTTAAGTTATCTGAAAATGGGTTGTCTACCTTACGCACAGCAAAGGAGCCCCATCACCATCAGCCGGCGTGCATGCGCTCAATGGATACAACACAGAGATGTCGGTGTGACAGCAACACTGAAATTGAGCACTGCTGAGGAGATTGAAGGCCAAGCGGTGGAGCTACTCCTTGACAACGACCAGGATTCGTCCGCAAGACGCAGATACCCGGACAGAAGTGTTCGTCATCGGGTTGCTCCGCATCTGCGTTCGCAACTGTGTTCGCAACGGCATCGCAATGCGGCACTGCAGTAGATGAGTGTGTTCATGAACCATTGGAAATCGTGAATGGCGACATCCGCGAGACATCAGTGAACGTGAGCCGTCTGCGATGCTTTCGCGGCCTCCTGTCCCGACCCCTCCGACGTCTATCTGGACATGCCCTGATGCCGTGAGTGGGTTGGGGTCGAAACTGGGCATGAAGCTTCTGGTCGAGTATATTTTGCTTGGGTGTTGGGGGATCGTTCGCTTTGTTTCATTGGACAGCTGTTAATAGACAAGCCTGCCGAGCACGGCATTGACAGTGGGGCCCACCTTCATGAACAACGCAAGGGTCCTGCAGCTCTCGAGACCTCGAGAACTTATTCGAGATCCTGGGATCCACCATGAAAGTGCGACACAAGGAATTCGTTCCGTGGTGACGGCGCAGCGATTTCGTGAGGTATATTAGGAGGGGTGGGAGAGAGTGGTGGAGTAGAGTCAGCGTAGGGATTGAAATTGGATACGGTTCGTGTTGCGCCTATTCGCGCTGCTGTCTGAGTTGCATGACGGGGAACGTGACGTGGGGAGGACCTGGTGTCGCATCAGCCGCTTGTTTGAATAGGACCTTGTGTCGTTGGGATTAGCGTGGGCGGGAATTGAGAGCGCAGGCGTGAGAATTGCGGTAAGCTTCGGAGCGGGGACGGTCGTGATTGCAGGTAGAAGAGGTTGTAGAGGATTTCTTGAGAGGCTCGTAAAAGAGGGAGAGAGAGAGGGAGCAGAAGAGAGTTGAAGAGCGTGAGAGCTGGATTGAGGTGGTTGTGGAGCGATGCAGTCGCTGATGAAAGTTGTGCTTGCACCTCGAACGGGGTCGGCGACGGAGAGCGAGAGGAGAAAGAAGAAGAAGGAGGATGTTTTGCTGGAGCGCAGTTTGTCGTCTTCAACTCGGTATCCGTCAATGCCGCGGTACCCGCTGTCGCCCTTGCATGGCGAAGTTGACGTCTCGGAGATTCGCAAAGCAAACTTGAAGGTCTGTAATGCAACCCTCACAAAGTGCGGGTTTAGCAGCGGCATTGAAACGCCGGAGTGGCGTGGTTGTGGAGTTGTTTTGGAGTGATTTTCTTGCCTTCTTGTTTACGCCATATCTGGGCAGGTTATCGCCCGGCCTGGGAGGAGGGGAGATCTCTGTTGTGAGTCCCTGTTAAATTCCAGTAGGAACGGTCGTGGTGAAAGTGCTTGGCGCTGGAATAAGTCGGGGATTTCGCGAGAAAAGCAGTGATGAGCACTTGAACATGAGAGCGATGAATGGGAGCAGAATTCCTCAAAGGTCTGTTGCATAGGAGAACCCCAGGGGCCGAAAGCGGATCGTGCTAGCAACGTTTAGCGGCGCCGCTCGACTTTCTGATCCAGTGGTAGAACGTGCGTGGGGCTGGTTCAAATGGGACATGTGTGGTTTGGCAATTGATTCCACGGGGTCGTCATTTCATATGTATGTGTTGATTGGGTGTACAGGTTACAGGGATGGAGTGCGCAGCGTGTGCGGGGTCCATCGAGAAAGCCGTGAAGAGGTTGCCCGGCATCGAGGAAGCAACGGTGTCAGTATTGCAGAACCGGGCTCAAGTTGTGTACAGGCCCGCCTTCGTACAGGTACAATTCCTCCCACTCCGTGTTGTTCAGAATTCCGTCGGGACCGGTGAAGCGGGGATCGTTCGCGCAGCACGCGGTGCAATGCGGACGGCAAGAAGATGCTTGTAGCAATGTTGTAGGAAACGACTTGAAAGGTGTGCAGTGAGGGGTGCTCCAAAACTTTGCATGTGGTGAGAGGGTCAATTTAGCAATCCGCCAGATGGACCGTGGCAGCTAGGAGCTCAGAAGTAAGATGGATGTGGGCAGCGGTGGAATTGGAAGGCATTGAATCTTACACGGGGAAAGTGGAATCCAGGAGGAAAGCATTCGGGAGGCGATCGAGGACGCGGGGTTCGAGGCGGAAGCAATTGTGGACGATGCCGGTCAACGGAGCGGGAGCATCAGCCGTTTTCGTATCAAGGGCATGACGTGCACCTCTTGCTCAAACTCCATAGAGTCTTCGCTGAAAAAGCTGGATGGAGTGCAAAAGGCCGTAGTAGCCCTCGCCACGGAGGAGTGCGAGGTGAGGCACGATGCTGGAGTGATTTCTCACGTCCAGCTTGCCGCCGCCATAGATGACCTGGGTTACGAGGCCGAGCTTCTGATCGCAGGTGAAGAGACGAACAGAATCCGTCTGCAGCTGGAAGGCGTGACGGCTGCAGCGGACTTCCAGCTCGTGAAAGAGATGCTGGTGGCTCTGTCCGGCGTGACATCGGTGGATTTGGATTTCAGCAATGCGATGGTCACAGTATCGTACGAGCCCGACAGGGCTGGGCCGAGGACTTTCATAGAGACCATCGAGCAGGCGGGAGTTTTCACAGCGAAGTTGGAGGCACCTCGTGGTCGTGGGAGTCACGACAGGGGCTTGGAGATCCAGCACCACAAGAAGTACTTCCTTTGGAGCTTGGTGTTCACGGTCCCAGTGTTCTTTTTGTCCATGGTGTTTATGTACATACCAGGCATTATGGAGGGTCTGGAGCACGGCAGGCTGAACGGCTTGTCGATCGGAGCTTTGCTGCGGTGGATTCTTGCGACTCCGGTGCAGTTCGTTATCGGGAGAAGGTTCTACGTGGGAGCGTACAAGGCGCTCCGGCGAGGGTCGTCGAACATGGACGTGCTAATTGCCATGGGCACGAACGCAGCGTACTTTTATTCTGTGTACATAGTGTTGCGGGCGGCTACGTCTCCTACGTTCAAGGGCACGGATTTTTTTGAAACGAGCGCGATGCTCATTTCGTTTATCATCCTGGGAAAGTATTTGGAAGTAATGGCCAAGGGGAAGACCTCGGAAGCCGTTGCCAAGCTGATGGACCTCGCTCCGGACAAGGCGACTCTGCTCACTCTGGACGAGGAGGGGGACGTGGCAGGAGAGAGGGAAATCGGGGCCGAGCTCATCCAGCGGCGAGACATCATCAAGGTAGGCCTACGCGCTGGTGTTGTAGGTGCTACGTTTCAGGCTTGGGCTTTCGCTGGGGGTTGTTGGATGCGGCTGTCCATACCGATTCGGAGAGTCGGACGGTTGGAAACAGAGTCGGGTTTGTATGTGGGCCATTGTAGAAGCTTGTGCTAGAGAGTTGCGGTGCGTGTCGTTCCCGTGAAGCGGTCCTAGTGGGTAGCGTGGCAGCCATGATTGTAGTTGTGCCCGTTCTTGCAATGAAAAGTCGTTTTGGCTTGCGCAGGTGGTACCGGGCTCGAAAGTGCCCACGGACGGTGTGGTGGTGTGGGGACAATCCTTCGTGAACGAGAGCATGATAACAGGCGAAGCCCGCCCCGTACCGAAGAAATTAGGGGACAAGGTGATAGGAGGCACCATGAACGACCACGGCGTGATACACATACGAGCCACACACGTAGGGGCGGAGACCGCATTGGCACAAATTGTGCGGCTGGTGGAAGCCGCCCAAATGGGCAAAGCCCCGGTCCAGAAGTATGCGGATCGCATCTCCACTTACTTCGTCCCCGCCGTGGTGGTCGCGGCGTTCGTCACGTGGCTGGCTTGGTACGTTGGAGGCAAAGCACGCTCGTACCCAAAGTCATGGATTCCGGCTGCGATGGACGAGTTCGAGCTGGCACTTCAGTTCGGGATATCAGTGCTCGTCATCGCGTGCCCCTGCGCCCTCGGCCTGGCCACACCCACCGCAATAATGGTTGCCACAGGGAAGGGCGCGACGCAGGGGATCCTGATCAAAGGGGGTCAGGCACTGGAGGCTGCACACAAGGTGAAGACGGTGGTTTTCGACAAGACCGGGACGCTGACAATCGGGAAGCCCATCGTCGTTCACACCAAGCTGCTCACGAACATTCCTCTGCACGTGTTCTACGACACAATCGCAGCAGCGGAGGTCAACAGCGAGCACCCACTGGGAAAAGCGATCGTCGCGTACTCCAGGAAGATCAGCGGCGAGCATTCGTCCCATGGTCAGCAGCAACACGAGGTGCGTGATTTCGAGGCCATTCCAGGGCAGGGAGTGCGCGCCGTGGTGGACGGCAAGGCGACCCTGGTGGGGAACATGCGACTGATGAAGGAGCACGGGATCCACATATCGGAAGAAGCGGAGGAGCACTTGCGCGATGTGGAGACTTTGGCCAGGACGGGAGTGATGGTTGCCATCGAGAGGGAGTTGGTGGGGGTGGTGTCCATCGCGGATCCAGTGAAGCCGGAAGCAGCCAGAGTAATCAGCATCCTCAAGTCAATGGGCGTGCGCAGCATGATGGTCACGGGGGACAACTGGGGCACAGCCGTGGCGATTGCGAGGGAGTTGGGAATCGAGAGGCCATGCGTGCACGCAGAGTCGTTGCCAGAAGACAAGGCCAGGATCGTGGAAGAAATGCAGGTTCGTGGTTTGCCTGGTGCACGAGCATGCGTGGGGGCTGCGGGGGGAGTTTGACCTGGGGAGGGAACGCGAGCGCCGGGGTGGGATTGGATTGCGTAATGGGGGAAGCAGAGGCGAGTGATGAGGACGCTTGGTGAACAAGCATGCTGACGCTGAGGTTTGTGGGATGCAGGCGGCAGGGACGTCGGTGGCCATGGTGGGGGACGGCATCAACGATTCGCCAGCGTTGGTCGCAGCGGACGTGGGGATGGCGATAGGAGCGGGGACGGACATCGCGATCGAGGCGGCGGACATCGTGCTGATGAAGAGCAATCTGGAGGACGTGATCACAGGGATAGACTTGTCACGGAAGTCGTTCTTCAGGATCTGGCTGAACTACGTGTGGGCGTTGGGGTACAATGTGCTGGGCATCCCCATAGCTGCGGGGGCGCTGTTCCCAAGCACGGGGTTCCGGTTGCCTCCGTGGGTGGCGGGTGCAGCCATGGCGGCGTCATCGGTGTCGGTAGTATGTTCGTCGCTGTGGCTGAAACGCTACAAAAGGCCGAAGGTGGTGGAGGAGATAGACACGAGTGTACAGCGGTAGTAGGCGCGGAGCACGTTCCAGTGCCTTCTCACAGTTTTGCGAAGCAGATCAGTTTTGCACAGCGTCTTCGGGGAGCTGTATTTCAGGCGGCGCCCGCTCGTGCCTGGGCTCAGGGGCGGGTGTCGCCTCAAACACAGCGCTCTGGGTGACATGTAAATAGATATATTTTTTTTTCATTTTATAGTATTTGTGTTCACCTTTGATAATTTTAGGGTAGGATTTTTTATTCATTCATTAGTTTATTTTGTTGTGGGCATTTTTATTGATGATTTTATTTTGAATATTTTATGTATCTTAAAATTCTAGTAATTGATACTCAAATCATTATATAATTCGAATTAAATGGGATTCATCTACAGATACTTGTAATTTAATACAATTTTTCTTGTTCAATTTCGATTCTTTTGACTATGTGCATTTACATTGTTATCGCCTAATTTTATGTTTTCTAAAGTGAACAAATCTTACTACATAAGCTACTTTGAAAAGGAAAACAGTTTAAAAATGGTATTGCTTGAGTAAAAATCCAGATATACTTAAAATGTTTCTCTTTATATAACTATTTCAAGAGTCCATTCTATATCACATCAAATCAATTTGAAAACAAATATCATCAAGCTCCACACTCTAAATCCTTAACAACGAAATGGCTTTTTAGCAAATTGTCATTTTAAAAAACATATAAAGAAAACATGTTTAATTTGTTTGTCATACAATTCACACACACACACATACATACATACATACATACATACATACATGTTTGTATGTATCTACATATATATATATGAGAAGAGTACACATTTTCTGTTTCCCTATGGACAAGGTTACAGTATTACCTGTTAAGATTCAAAGTGTGAACACACTTGGTACAACCACCTGGCATCTTCTAGCAATGCCATACCATTCTAGGCAAAAATGTTAGCAATTTCAGCAATTTTTTAACACAACCCGCAATACTCGTAATGAAGCTTTAAATGGTGTAGCAAATAAAGAGATCAGAAGTAGGATTTAGAGCTCTTCTCAAAGAGGGCAAAGTTGGACATCCACTTTGAAAACCCCGTCGGCGGTGAACACGATGCTGTCGCAAGCAGTCAAGGTTCGAAGTAGTGTACACGGAGTAAGCTCCGTGTAGATCATCGGAGTTGCGGACAACACGAGCTCCATGGACTACGAGAGGAGTACCATCGGAGGTGGGGGGAGGGGGGGGGTTCCATGATGGAAAAAGCGGGGGATTAGGAAACTCATGATACAACTCCAATCATTACTAACAACAAAATAACTTACTTTCTTTGAATTACATAAGATATCTTCAATGTCTTATAATTCCTTCATCTAGACTTAGAATTTATCAAACAGTATATGAACAGTATAGCTTAGAAAGTGCTCTCTCTAATCCTAATCGCTGCCCTTCGTTGTTCTTTGTAAGCATATGTTTTGCTTCAAAGAATGACAATAGGTACAAAATTGACACTTTAGTTTTGAACACCTATAACTCCTTCATAAAAACTCCAAATCACACAAAATTTGCATCCAATCCATATCCAAAAGATGAAAATCTCTTTTTTCTTTGCCTTCATTTAACCATACTTTGCTTTCATCCTTTCCAATAAGCCTCCTTATAGTTTAGACTTTCATCTTTAGACTCCAACCTTTTCTTAAGCTTTATACTAAATATATAAATCTTACATAATATAAATACTATAATAAAAATAGATAAACCTCTAAATAAATTGTTTTCTATCTTTTTGACCTTGCACAATTCATATGCCACATGTTAAAGGGTCATACCAAAGTCTTATTGAAGAACTGTGCCAATAGCAAAGTCGGAAGCATCAATGTCAAGTATACATGAAAGATTGGGATCATATGGTTGTAATATTGAAGCAGTACAATCTAATGAATTTATATTAATTTTTAACTTTTATGTTGATGATTTAATCATCTTAACCAATATCTTAAAGATAATAGATTTGTTGAAAATAAAGTTAAAAAAGAAGTATAAGATGATTGATTTGAAAGAGCTTCACTATTGTTTAGGAATGGAATTTGTGAAAGATTATGCTAAAAAGATGATAATAATAATCCAAAGCAAGTACATTGAAGATGTGTTGAAACGATTTAACATGAAGAAATGTAAGCCTACATATAAACCTTTGGAGGCCAATTTGATGTTGATGAAGCTCATAGATGAAGAATTTGCTAAAGTTGAAGGTCAAATGTTAGATATTCCATATTAGATAGCAATAGACTCACTTATGTATGCAATGGTTGGCACAAGGGTGGATCTTGCATATGTAGTGAGTATTATGAGCCAATACATATCAAAGGCTAGAGCAATCCCTTTGGCAACCATTAAAAAGATTATGAAATACTTAAAAGGTATTTTATATTTTAAATTATATCTTGAAAGTAATAACATTACTTTGCATAGTTATTGTAATGCGGATTGGATTAGAGTTGCAAATGATAGAAGGTCAATAACGAGGTATGTTTTCTTTCTTGGAATGAAAGCAGTTTTGTGAAATTGTAAGAAACAAGCAACAATTGCAAAATCAATAATGGAGGTAGAATACATAGTAGTAAATTATGATACAATGGAGATAATATGGCTTAGACAACTTTTGGAGGGCATTGGAGTAGTACAAATAGAAACAACAATAGAATGTGACAATCAAGGATGTTTTGCACTTACAAAGAATCCAAAGCATCATCAAAGACCAAGTACATTGTCATTTAACATTACTTCATAAGTGAGAAGATTGAAATGAGAGTGATTAATATAAAGTATTATGCAACAAAAGACATACTTGTTGATTTGTTGACAAAGACATTAGTAAAGGATAGGCATTGCATGTTAATAAAAGAATTAGGATTGAAAGCCTTTGACCAATAGAAAAGTAAGAGTATTAAAATAAGTAAATAAAAATAAAAATAGAATAAGTTATAATACAACACCCTTGCTGCAACAAATCTCATTGCAATCTATAGATCCAGTCGTGAAAATTGCTCCTTTGAAGTTGAGTGATCCAAACTACCGCGGCGACCAACCCCCTTCACTTAGAAATTTGCTAAAAATTCAAATTATCTTCAAATCCAGCGAAACTTATGCCCTTCAAAGCTTAGCTTATAAATCTTGATGCTTCCGAAATTTCAAATGAATCCAGCAATCAAGCACTGATAAATGTCTTCCTAAACTCGATTAATCCAAACTGCGAAGGTTGTCAACCCCCTCACACTCAAAATTTCACCAAAAATTTAATTCAACTCTGAATGGAGCGAGACTTCTTTGTCAAAAAGCTAACAACAAAAGCTAAAACCACAAAAAAAATCACATTAGAACTAAAATAATTGAATGACTGATGGAGGGAAATCTGAGGCTCTTGAAATCCTTGGAGTAATTGAGAGGCCAAAGGAGCTATTCACCACAATGAAACGTGTTTTAAGACCCAATGGCTATCATTCGCAACTCGAAATCCATCCACATCCACCCATAAAATTCATAATGAGATTTAAAATCTAAATGAAATTAAAATTAGGATTTTTGGCCAAATTTTAGCATGGCTTCATCCTTCACCAAAAGAGAAGAGAGAGAGGGCTTGGAAAACCAAGCCTCTCTTATACAATTGAGTGGAGGCTTGTAGAAGGGTGGCTACATCTCCACCCTTGATTTTTCAGATTCCTAATCTAGATCTATGGCCTTCATTCATCCAAGACCAAATCTCGTTACCAAGGCTGATAGCCCTTGTAAGTAGTTAAGAAGGCATTTTTTTTGCAAATCTAACTTCACTATTGTGTTCAAAACACCTTTTTAAGCTAAGATCGACTACTCTTATGCCCCAATCCATGCTCAATTATAATTTCCATGGAAGTTTTTACTTATAAGGATCTTGGCAATTTTTTTGTGAAATTCTTCAAAATGAGAATTTCATTGCTTCTCTTGTATTTAGAAGGAGAGGTTGCTGATCTTGTTTTCTTCACTCCACGAAGTAAATCCGGTGCCACCATTGCATTAAAGAGACTCCCATTAAGTAGAAGAACCACCATGCCGCTTAAATTTGCCGAATTTGGAGGAAAAATCCAAAATTACCATTGCTAACTTTCCTAAATCTTTTAGAGAATTATAATTCCAACCCCTAAATCATGTGAATTATTATAGACGAACTCATTGGCTTTTAGTCAACCCTTATAGTAATGACCAACAACCTTTAAATTATTAAACTAACTAAGTTGCTATTCTAATTTTCTAACTCTTGTCACTTTAGTCCTAATTAATCTAATTCAAAAAATTAGGCTATGATTTATATCATGAGGGATTGTAATCCTAAAAATTCTATAAAATTGAATTCTACTTATATAAATCCTAATCTAACATGTTTAATTATTATAAAATAGGAAAATAACAAAAATTTAAATTTTAGAGTATAATTGAGAGCTAACATGTGGTGCACCATCTGTGGGCTATTTGCCATGCAAATAGAATGGACCCTTGAGTCTCTTACAAGTGAAGGTAGTGTCTTTTTCAAGGGCACATGGTCAATTGAAATTCGAAGAATAAGATTCTTAAAAATAATAAAATCATAATATAAAATCCGATATCAAATCCTCTCAACTCTAATATCCATTTATTAATATTATAAATTAAAATATTGGAACTCATCCTTCTTCCTCAAATAATGTCAATTTGGAGTACTATAGAAAAATAATTAGAAGTTAAAAAGTTGAAAATAAAAATAACCATATCCTCCCTTCTTAGAGCAAATTCTAACCTATAAATAATAAATTAATTCAATTGGCCTCCCTCCTCCATCAAAGTGGATTTGGATTAAAAAAAAAGAAGTGAAAACGGAAGAAGAATAATAAAATAAGAAGTTGTTAATTACTACATGAGAAGCAATGTCTTTTTCTTAGCAATTTGGACCTAATCTATGTAAATCATCTAATACAAGTAAAGAAAGTGAAATAAGATTGAATAATAAGAGCAAAAGATGAAAATTACTCACTCAATGCCGTCTACACTATATCTTGGGCCTAACACATGGAAGAATATTCATATTATATTTTAATTTTATGTATTTTTAATAAATGTGTGAATGCCCTATAAATCATACTATCTCGCTTAACTTCATAATATTAACATCCTCTCTTGGAACTATAAAGAAATAAAAAAAGAATAAGAGAAGAAGAAAAATTTGAGATATAATAAGAATATTATAAAAAGAGGCACTTAGCTAGTATTTCACCTTTGTGGTTGCTAATAAATCCCCAATCAACCGTCTTTGAGGGTTGATTAATATTCATCTTTTATAGCTTCTATTTTACTCTCCAACATACTATTTGATATTAAAAAAATATAATCTATAAAAGAATTTTGTTCCTATCGTCACACTTTGTATTCTTTAGACCGTTCTCCTATTGTTTGTGTAGGAAATAATGAGCCATCTAAGGTCTTCAATTGTATAGAGTTGTTGGTGGAGACATCCACCACAATATAAGGGCCAATCCATACAACATCATATTTTCTTGAGAATTCCATTTTTTGTGCATCTTGAAGTATGACTCACATACCAGGCTCCAATGCCCTCTTTTTAATCTTTTTATCAAAAGTTACCTTTCTTTGGCATTGAATGGCCTCAATATTTTGGATTGCCATTTTTCTAAACTCATGCAAAGCTTCTAATTGTTCCATCTTATCTTTCACTGATCTCGACCAGTCCAACCTT
The DNA here is from genome assembly GCF_059467195.1 of Physcomitrium patens. Taxonomy (NCBI): domain Eukaryota; kingdom Viridiplantae; phylum Streptophyta; class Bryopsida; order Funariales; family Funariaceae; genus Physcomitrium; species Physcomitrium patens. The sequence continues at coordinate 2,357,620 of NC_143410.1, forward strand.
TCCTAGTTTGCAATCCGTAATGAAGGTATTTCAAGCTCAATGGGTAAAATGGCTTCTATTCCATACATCAATGCAAATGGTGTAGTACTTGTAGTTACCTTATATGTGAATCTATATGCTCAAAGAGCTGCTGTGAGCTTCACATCCCAATCCTTCTTGTTGTTTACTACAGTTTTGTGTAAAATCCTTACTAACGTTTGATTCATTCATTTTGCTCTTCCACTGGTTTGAGGGTGATAAGGTGTAGTTTTTCGATGTTGGATGGTAAAGATAGATGTGATTTCTTTGACATTCTCATTGAGGAAATGAGTTCCTCTATCACTTATTAAGATTTTTGGGCTTCCAAATCTTGCAATGATATTTTCATATAAAAAAATTATAGTTTGTTTACTATCTAAACACTTCACTCCCTTGGCTTCAGCCCATTTGGTCAAGTATTCTATGGCCACTATAATAAATTGGTTTCTCTTTGAAGAAGTGGATACTATAGGTCCAACATAGTCAATTCTTCATTGTTCTAAAGGTGCTAATGGCAGTAGTGGATGCAAAGGCAATTGCATGTGTAGATCATTACGTGTATATCCATGGCATGTATCACAACATCGAGCGTGGGCCTCTGCATCTGTAAAGAGAGTGGGCTAGAAATACCCTACTCTTAAGATTTTTTGTGAGGTGAGTCTTCCTGAAAAATGACCACCACAAGCACTATCATGGCAAGCTTCTAGGATAATAGGGACTTCTTCATATATCATGCATCTTCTTAGAATTCCATCAATGCCCCTCCTGTAGAGCTTTCCACCTAATAAGATGAAATGTGTACTGTTCACCCTAATCTTTCGCCTCTCTTCTTTGTCTAATCTTTTAGGATAAGTTTGAGATGATAAAAATTTTGTCAAGTGATTGTATCATGTAGGAATGGCCTTTATCATGAATAATTTACTATCTGAAAACTCATCATCTACATCCTTCATTCTCAATTTATTAGAAATTCTTGACAAATGATCTACTTGGAGATGCATCTTTCCTGGCTTGTAATGAACTGTATAATCTAACTCTGCCAGCAGTAGTACCCATCATGCAAGTCTTGCATTTAAGTCTGGCTTATTCACCAAATATTTGATAGCCATGTGGTCTACAAAAAAGACTACACGATTCATTAACAAGTAATGTCGAAATTTCTTTGTCGAAAATACCATTGTCAAACATTCTCGTTCTGTAGTAGTGTAATTTCTCTCTGCTGTTGATAATTACCTACTGGCAAATGCTATAGGATAGTATACCTTGCTTCCATTAGTTGGTTGATATAACGCGCTTCCTAATGCTACTACTCAAGCATCATAGTATATATGAAATGGTTTGGACCAATCTGGAGGTCTCAGAACTGAAAAACTAGTGAGTTTATCCTTCAACTCATCAAATCCTCTTTGACACTCCTCTATCTATTAGAATTTAGTCCCCTTCTTCATTAGGTTAGTGATGGAGGCTATTGAAGTTGCATAGTCCTTTATGGTATCTCTATACCAACTTATATGATCTTAAACCTTCCGTACTCCATTCACATCTTTTGGTGGATGTAATTCTACTATCACTTTAACCTTCTCAGTGTTTGGTTCTTTCCTTGCTTGAGATACAATATAACCAAGCAATGCATCTTGTCGTACTACCAAATAAAATTTTTCAGGATTAATGGCTATACCAATTTGATGACATCGAGTTAATGCCTCTTTTACCCAACTTAAGTGGTCTATAGCCTTAAATTGAATACTAAAGTCATCAATAAAAACCATCATTGACTTGTATAAGAGGTCCGAGAATGCATATGTCATTGCTCGTTGAAATGCAGATGGTGCATTGCAAAGACTAAAAGGCACGACTACATAAATGAATGTTCCTCATAGTGTGATAAAGGCTATTTTATGCTAGTCTTTTGGTGCTATTGAAATTTGATTATAGCTTGAGTAACCATCCATAAAAGTATAGAGCTCGTGTCTAGCCACTTCATCTAGAATGGTATTCATGAATGGAAGAGGGAAGTGATCTTTACAAGTATACTTGTTCAAGGCTCTATAATCAATGCATATATGGAATTTTTCATTTTTCTTCTTTATCAATACCATTGGAGACATCCAACCTGTGATTTCTACTGGTTTAATGAATCCAACTTGAAAAGTCGCTCCAATTCTACTTTTACTATATGTTACAATTTTGGATTCATCATGCGTTCTTTTTGTCTAATGGAAATAGTACTAGGAAGTAAAGGAATGTGATGTTCCACAATGTATGCTAGAATCCCTCTTAGATCTAAATAAGACCATGTAAAGACATTCCTAAATTCCATAATTAAATCTTTGTACTAAGACACCTTGTGATTGCTTATTTTACTTATTCCGAAAAAAAACTCCAAGAATAAACCTGTATAGGGGGATTCGAATACAGAAAATGACTAGTTGCTTAAGCGTTCACATTAGGGTCACACAATCAATTACCTCCTGAATGTATCATCTCTATTTTCAATATCTGAATACACAAGGAAACTATAATCTCCTCCTTCACCTTATCGGTCTCTTCCTTACAACAATGCAGTCATATCAATAACTGCTATTTCCACCAATATATTCACCTTCATAATCTTCAACTGTAATATTGCACCTTCACAGCTTTGAGCACACAATTACCTTCATTCCAATCACTGGAATTCTTCACACAGAACTGCCATTCACATTACAGTATTTCACATAAACACAGACTCATTCTATCTACTGAACTACAATCAGATTTCAGCATTCAATCTTTCTTCTTCTCAAATAATACCAATCACATTTCCATTCCATAATTCACTTCACAATATTCAAAAACTCTCAATCTTCTTATTCAAAGAAAATAACAAACAAAAGAAAAGAGGTAGCACGAAGCTTACCCCGACTCACACTATCACAATGATGGCCCTCGGCTCATGACTATCACAGTCTGGCACCTTAATTAACCTCTACAACTCCTATATACTTTTCCTTGATTCTCAAGATTTTAATCGTTGTTGTGTTGTAACACGAGTATACCGTGAAAATATAAAGAAAGAGGACTTTTATTAATGTTTAGTTACCTCGAATATTGGGAGCAATGACCAATTCCAGTGCAAATACTGAGAGGCCAGGGTCAGTCACCCCGTTACAGTCAGTTGGGGCATACTGAAATGCTCCGTTCGATTCCAATAACAAGAGTGAGCTGAAAGAGAAAGGACCAATTCAATGACAGGTGAACTTGGTTCGAAGAGCCAATTGGATCCAATTTCAAGACATCCAATCCAAATCTTACTACGGGCCTCTTAGCCAATATGAGACCTAAATTGGTCAGAGAAAGCGCTGACGGCGGGAGCCAATTCCGGATCCAAGACGAAAGATTGAAGAAATTTAGAGGCTAGGGTTTGAAAAAGGAGAGAATTAGGGTTAAAAGAGAGGATAGATTAAGAAATGAAGGGAGAGAGAATAAGATTTTTTTAGAAGGGTCGGAGAGCTAGCTTCATGCTTTGGGAGGGGAAAAAAGATAGAAAATTGAGGTTTTTTTCTTCGTAGGGTTTTGGGAAGTCTAAGGCAATCGTTGCTAAAGTCGGTATTGTATTGGTGAATCGGGATTTTTAATGAAGTGGGTGTGATTACTCTTGAATGTTTTGTAAAATCGAAGTTACGTCTATGATTGAAGAATTAAAAAGGTGTCTATAGGATTGAGTGTGCGGAGTGAATGAAATTTATTGGGTTAATCTAATGAGACAGTCAGTGGATACAAGATCGTGAGTATAAAGCGGTATCAAAGATTAGCAGTTTGGGTTGTTCGGGGTTCTCTGTAATGTCTAGAGACCTACCGGCTAGGGCAAAAAGGACTTTGGCGAGCAGTCGAAGGACATTCGTATAGATTTACGATATATTCTTGTAATTGTTTATATTTCAACAGTCAAAAACTGATAGACTGCTTGAATATTAGCGAATCTCCATACTACCTTCTACAACCAGACGCCCGGTGCGTTCTCGAGCAGGAAAGCATGTAATACGACATAAGTGGTGAATCCGACGTGAAAGCTTGAGGTGGAAGGTATTGGATTTCGTTTGATTTTATTTTTATTTTTATGGAAAATGAAAATAAAAATTTTGAAGGATCTTTGGGAAGAGTTTCTAGTGGGGGTTCTTCTAAAGGAGAAGGTATGCACATGGATCCGTCTATTACTAGTATGTTTCAAGCCTTCTCATTATCAATGCAGCAACAGCAAAGCAATGATCGAAAGGAAGCTTTGGCAACCAAAGCATTGCAAGCAGTGGTCAATAAAATTGATCAATTTGATGGAAGGAATATTTCAAGGTATTTAAGATGTTATGTTCGTGAAATGGAATTTAATCAGGTTTCTGAGAAGAAAATGGTTGAATTATTTGGACTTGCTACGATACTAGAGATAAGAGACCATATTACATCGATTACGGATCATTATGGGAATTCATGGGAGGTTTTCTCACATGCATTGAAAGTCAAATATTTCTTAGAAGATGCTGATTGCGTTACTAAGAAGCTATTTCTAGAATGGATTGAACGGCCTAATAAGAATTTGCAAGCAACATAGCTACTAAGGGAATTTGAGAGGCAGTACTCTCAATTATCGAAGGTAGAAAAATTGACATTGGAGCCGAACAAAGTTGATCTATTTCTTCAAGCTGCTGATGGAGAATTGCAAGGGAAATTAGAACTCCTTCTTGAAGACAAAGAAGAAGATGAAGGATTAACAACAAAGTCGAAGAACGTTGAAGATGTGGTGGGATTGCTTACAAAATGAGAAAGGAGTAAGGATAGGAACAATATTCCAAAAACAATACAAGCACCCAAAGCTCCAGTACATACAACACCACTAACAATACCTACAGTTCAACCTTCGACATCCTTATCAAAGAAAGCAGATATGGGGATGGAAGAAATTATGCAAAGAATGCAAGATCTTCAAATCAAATTAGCAAGACTTGAAGAGAATACTTCTAAAAATAATTCAAAGAATGTTTCAAAACAAAGATATATACGAAGATGCATTTGGTGTGATGACGCTTCATACACTAGGAAAGATTACAATGAATTTAATAATATGATACGGCAAGGAATTATTTGCTGGAAAGATGGAAAGATAGCATTAAAAGATAGGGAGGATCTTCTTCAAACCAATTTTGGTAAGGGAAGAATGAGAGCATTGGTTCAAAATTACCTAAAAGAGCGCAAAACAGCAACACGAGAAAGTGCAAGTTATGGTGCTAGAGTAGATGATGACCTTGGTGGAAGTACGAAAACTAGTGAATTTTGGGCTTTTGCCATTTCTACAATGAAAGAAGGGAAATTATCTCGAGAAGCGTTATTGAGGACTGCAGCTACAATATGAGGTGCAATAGGTTGGAAGGATCCTGTTAAATCTCTTTCAGTTCATGCATATATTGCTAAGAGCTAACATGAAGCTTTGATGGAAGAAAAGAGACGAGGAAATTTTGATGATACGAGAGAAGGAAATTCTTCTAAGAGGCAAATTCGAGGAGACAAGGCTCGGGAGGCAGCTTCACAAGAATTGCCTGTAAAGGATACCTCAGCATCATTAGAAGAAAAAATAAGATAGACAAAAGATAAGGACAAATCAATTGCTTATAAGCTACTTTCTGACATTGAAGCGGCAACAAATTTGAAAAGAGTGTTGGAAGAACGTATATTAAATGCTAAGATGGAATTCACATTGAAAGAAGTTTTGGAAATTGGAAAGAAAGAGTTTCATGATGTTATCATTGACAGCATTAAGCAAAAGAGGCAATTAATGGGTGAAATTGGAATGAGTCATGCTATTGATGCAAGAATATATAAAGATAAAGAAGAGGTTGATATTGGTTACAAGCAATCAACAAATGAAAAGAATGGGTATAATCAACGAGTACGTTTCGAAGATTATAGTGATAAAGAAATGAAAACTTAGAGCCATTATACTCAAAAGTATTGGGCAAGGGCAACTACTGAGGTATTGGTGAAAGTAGGAGATATAGAAGAACCAATTGTTGCTTTAGTCGACCATGGTTCTGAAATAAATCTTATGTCTAAAGATCTTTATAAGAAGCAAAAATAGCCAATTGATATGGAACATGGATGGGCAATACGAGTAACTAATAACACATGGGGCGAATTATATGGAGCTTGTCCAAATGTCAAAATTCGGATTGGGGATGTTGCAATGGAGTAATATTTTTTTGTTCAAGATACAACATCTTATCCGTTGATTTTAAGACAACCTTATATTACGGCAACACGGATGGAAACAAAAGTACTTGGCGATGGTTTTGCTTATGCAGGGTACGTAGCAAAGATGGGAAAGAAAGCTGTACAATTTCTAACAGTATCTTCTAACCATGAATGGAATCGAGATAGGTTGAGGGAGAAACCATTGCCAAAGATTGTTGAAGGATTTAAGGATTTTGGGGAGGTACCACTATAAAGCGAGATTATGGAGGTACAAAAGAGGAGGTACTCTCGCAAGATAAAGGTGCCTTTGATGCGAGTTTTATTGGTATATTGGAGAATGGAAATATTATGTATAAGAAAGTTGATGATTTTAAAAGAAAAGAAAGAAAAAGATTATATAATATTGAAGGAGAATTACGCAAATTAGGTACATTGCAAGATGATGAGAGGATTTTAGGTATTTATGAAGAAAATGGACTGGAAGATTCATTGGAATTGATTACATCTATTGGATTAGGAGATAATGATAAGATTGTTGAGATTCATTCAAGAGAGGTTTATACCATACTTGAATCTTTTCAAGCACCAAAAGTCACTGTAGAGACAAGATATAAAACGGTAGATAAGAAGGTAAAGCCTGTTGCCAAACGATTACCAGAAGATTCTAAGGAACAAATGAGAGAAGCATCAAAAGAAGCAAGTTTAAGAGATCCAATGAGTATTGGACATCAGTTTACTAAAGAGAATTTTGAAGAATTGAAGATTGGTTTTGATGGTTCTTTATTGCTGAAGGAAATTACTTGCTTCAAAAAGATGTTGGCTAAACAAAGTAGATCGTTTACCTTCGAATCTCATGAAATTGGGTGTGTAGATCCAAATATTATAACACCTATGGTTATCTTCACTGTACTGCATGTACCTTGGAATCTAAGACCGATTCCAGTATCGAAGACACATTTACCTAAATTGGTGGAACTATTAAGAAAAAAGATAAAGATGAAAAATATTGGAACCCTCATTTGCGTTGTATTCTAGTCGATGGTTTACGGTACCTAAGAAGAATGGGTCACTACGGTTTATTCAAGATATGCAACCGGTGTCGTATTACGTGCTTTCCTACTCGAGAACGTGCCGGGCATCTGGCTCTAGAAGGTAGTATGGAGATTCACCGATAGTCAAGCAGTCTATCAGTTTTTGAGTGCTGGAATATAAACGACTACAACAATGTACCGTAAATCTATACGGGTGCTCTTCGACTGCTTATCGAAGTCCTTTTTACCCCAGGCGGTAGGTCTCTAGACGTTACAGAGAACCCCGTACAGCCCAAACTGTTAACCTGTAATACTGCTTTGTACTTACGATCTTGTATCCACTGACTGTCTTGTTAGATTAACCCAATAAATTTCATTCACTCCGCATACTCAATCCTATAGACACCCTTTTAATCCTTCAATCACAGACGTAACTCGATTTCACAAAACAGTCAAGAGTATTCAAACCCACTTCATTTAAAAATCCCGATTCACCATTACAACACTGACTTCAGCAGCGATTGCCTCAGTCTTCCCCAAAACTCTACGAAGAAGAAAAATCCAAATTCTATGTCTTTCCTTCCCCGACCCGAAGCATGAAGCTCCTCTCTCTAATTCCCCTGATCTTCAAAAACCTCCAATAAAAAACCCGAACTGGTAACCTTGCAGAAGCTTGAAAAACTCGCTTCCCCCCCCCCGATTTCCCCTTAAAAAAAACCCACACCACTCCAAAACTATATCCCCCCTAACCTTATCCTCTGAATTTCTTCAATCTTCCGTCTTAGATCCGGAATTGGCTCCCACCTCAAGCTTGGATCCGAAATTGGCTCTCACCTCAACTTGGATTCGAAATTGGCTCTTCCCGCCAAGCTTTCTCCTCCGTTTTTACCTTTAAGAAATCCATTTACCGAAAACAACGTTCCCTGAGACGGCACACAGAACAGGACAGCCTGAAACAGAATCGAACCCCGTAATCGGGACTACATTGAGTCGCCCGACCAATTGAGGTCCTATATTAGTAAAGATACCCGTAGTAACCTGGATGTTCCCCTAATTGGGTCAAATTGGTCCTCTCTTCCTACTGACTCCCGTTATTGGAATCGAATGGAGCATTTCAGTATGCCCCGGCTGACTGTAACGGAGTGACTGAACTTGACCACTCAGTATTTGTACTCGAGTTGATCGATGCTCTCAATATTCAAGGTAACTGAATATTAATAAAATTCCCCTTTCTTTTTATTTTCACTGTATACTCGTGTTACAACACGACACCGGTGAATGTAATAAGTGTCAGGAACACACGAATTGGACCTATTGTGGATGAATTTACTAAGGCATTTGCAGGAAGGGCGATCTATTTAATGGGTGACTTGTATTCAGGTTATGATCAATTTCAACTTGCCGAAGGAAGTAGAGATATAACGACGATGAGGACACCACTTGGATTGATTAGAATGTGCACTCTTCCTCAAGGTGCAACCAACTCAATTGTGCATATAATGAATGGGATGAATAAGGTATTGAGAGATTTTATTCCGGAGAAGACTATACCTTTTTTGGATGATGTTTCTATAAAAAGGTGCTGAGAAGGAGACAAGGATGAAACTCTAGATAAGAGGGGGTGTCGCAAATATGTTGTTGATCATATACAAGATTATAAAAAGATTTTAACTCGGCTTCGAGAAGTTCATCTTACATTATCAGATATGAAGTCCATATTTGGAGTATGAGAGGTTGTGATTGTTGGATATTTATGTAGATCTTACGGAAGAAAACCAGATCCGACTAAAGTTGATGCAATTGGAAGGATGAAAGAGGATTGTGATTCTTTAATAGAGGTTTGCAGGTTTTTAGGTGCATGTGTATTTTATCGAATCTGGATCCCTCATTATGCTCACATAGCAGATCCATTATATAAACTGTTACGCAGGGGCTACCGATTTAAATAGGAAGAAAGGCATATTCAAAAAATGCAAAGATTGAAAAAATTATTGATGTCACCTCCAATATTAAGGAAGGTTGATTATAAGTGTAATAGACCAGTGATTCTTACTGTGGTCACTAGTCCAATTGCCATTGGATGGACTGTGGGTCAAGATGATTCAAGTGAAAATAGATTCGTAGTTCGATTTGGAGCTAAAGTTTTAAGTATTTGTCAACGTGCATATTCGCAAGTTAAAAGAGAACTTTGGGGAGTTATTTCGGACTATTTGATTGAGACAGTGGTAGTAATTGAAACAGATTGCTTGCCATTGCTTGGAATGATTATTAACTGTTCAACGCCAGATATTACAATGTTGAGATGGATTGCTTATATTAAGTCACTAAATCCAGAATTTAAGCATGTTACTGGGAAGGATAATTTAGTAGCAGACATGCTATCTCTAGTAAGATACGAGAGGGAGGACGAAATGGTTGAAGACATTGATGACGTCGAATTGAAATTCTATTCAATATCAAATCTCAACAGAGAAGACAAGCTATTTCTTTGAAGAATCTTATGAAGGAGAATTATTAGATATTGGTCATTACTTGAATACCTTGACTAAGCACGGAAATTAGTCTACAGAAAAATTCAAATAAATAAGAAAAAAAATATATGGATTTTTGCTTCGAGATGGATTCTTATGGAAGAGACTGAAGAAAGGAATTGGGATGCCACAACGAGTGATAGGCAAAAAGGAAGAAAAACTAAAATTATTAAAAGAGTTTCATGATAGTTTATGGGTAGGGCATAGAGGAATCTGGGCTACTTTTGCTAAACTCAAGGAACGATATTGGTGGAAAAATATGTATCGAGATGTACTCTCATTTGTAGAGTCATGTGAAATTTGTCAATCGTATTCTAATATCCGACATCGAGATGGTCTTCATCCTACGTATCCTCTGGCTATTCATTTTAAATGGATTGTTGATTTGGTTATTATGCCAGTTGGGTTATGGCAGATGAGATATTTGGTTTTAGCTCGTGAAGATTTATCAAATCAAGTAAAAGGAAGAGCATTGAGGACAAAATCTACAGAGGGGATTTGTAGGTTTTTGCTTGAAGATGTCATTTGCCGCTACGGATGTGTAGGAAAAATCACTGCAAATCTTGGAGAATTAAATGCACAAGAAGCTCATAAGTTCTTTGAAAGATGTGGAGTTAAACTATCACTGACTACTACTTATAATCTGGAAGGGAATGCAAAAAGCGAACGTGGTCACCCACTGATTGTGAAAGCATTAGTTAAAGCTTGTAATGGGAAAGTTAAAGAGTAGCCACGGCTTTTGTCATTTGCATTATGGACAGATCGAACAACACATAGTTCGGTGGCAGGATATATGCCAAGTAGAACTTATGACAGGTCGAAAACCAATTATGCCGATTGAAGAAAAGGTACTTACTTGGAGTATGCCACCATGGGAAGATGGATTGACAAGAGAAGAACTTTTGGCTATTAGGATTCGACAATTGGAGCAAAGATCGGAAGATGTGCAGATAGCATTGGAAAGGTTAAAAAGAACAAGGTTACAAAATATGGCATGATTCGATAAGCAACATTGATCGAGACCTAATGCAATCAAGGAAGGTGACTAGGTACTTGTTTATGACAATAGTCTGGATAATCAATATAGTACTTTGCGGAAATTTTCAGAACGTTGGTTTGGACCATATGTAGTAACAACTGTTCATGATAATGCGACTTACTCATTACGGGAGTTAGATGGTACAAAATTGAAAATACCAATTGCAGGGAAGCGAGTAAAAATATTTAAATGAAGACACGTGGAGATGAATATGGAAGACCTTAATGAAGGTATAGAGATTCTGCAGCAAAAAGATGAAAGTGGTTTGGATAATAAAGGCGACGAAGACGAACTAGACAAAGACGTAGAGAATATATTTTAAATCAAAGAGTAACTGGATAAATTGGTGCATACCGGAGGATGCACAGGTTCAGAGGGGGTAGATGTCGTGTTGTAACACGAGTATACCATGAAAATATAAAGAAAGGGGACTTTTATTAATGTTCAGTTACTTCAAATATTGGAAGCAACGAACAATTCCTGTGCAAATACTGAGAGGCCAGGGTCAGTCACCTCGTTACAGTCAGCTAGGACATACTGAAATGCTCCGTTTGATTCCAATAACGGGAGTCAGCAGAAAAGAAAAGGACCACTTCGATGACGGGTGAACCTGGTTCGAAGAGCCAATTGGATCCAATTTCAAGACATCGAATCCAAGTCTTACTACGGGCCTCTTAGCCAATAAGAGACTTAAATTGGTCGGGTGACTCAATGTGGTCCCGATTACGGGGCTCCGATTCTGTTTCAGGCTGTTCCGTCCTTTGTGCTATTCCGCGAACGTCCTTTCAGTAAAAGAATCTCTTAAAGGTAAAAACGGAGGAGAAAGCTCTGACGGCGAGAGCCAATTCCGGATCCAAGACGAAAGATTGAAGAAATTCAGAGGCTAGGGTTTAAAAAAGGAGAGAATTAGGGTTAAAAGAGAGGATAGGTTAAGAAATGAAGGGAGAGAGAATAAGATTTTTTTAGAAGGGTCGGAGAGCTAGCTTCATGCTTTGGAAGTGGAAAAAAGATAGAAAATTGAGGTTTTTTTTCTTTGTAGGGTTTTGGGAAGTCTAAGGCAATCGTTGCTGAAGTCGGTATTGTATTGGTGAATCGAGATTTTTAATGAAGTGGGTGTGATTACTCTTGAATATTTTGTGAAATCGAAGTTACATCTATGATTGAAGAATTAAAAGGGTGTCTATAGGATTGAGTATGCGGAGTGAATGAAATTTATTGGGTTAATCTAACGAGACAGTCAATGGATACAAGATCGTGAGTATAAAGCGGTATCGAAGATTAGCAGTTTGAATTATTGGGGGTTCTCTATTATATGGACTATTAATATATTTTATTAATATTTTTCAAAAATGAATTAATATCTATTTTGTATAGCTCCACTCCTATCTGTGCAGCGTAATTAATCCATTGCCGTAGTATCTGTTATTGGTTCTACTGATTCCGGTTCCAACTACAAATCTTCTTCTTCTTTCGTGAGTCAATCGATTCTTTCCTCAATTGGTTTGAGAGATCTTCATTATATTCACGTAGTACACGGACTTGAGCATCCAGTTTTAAGATCTGGACATCCCAAAGTTCCAATTATTATTGCTACTGACTCATCCATTCTAGAATATCTTCAATCGACACTTGTGACTGGCTCCTCACCGTTATGTCTCAACTGGAACTACTACTCTCAAAAATACAAGAAATACAAGAAAATGGTACTCTAGCCAACCCAAAACAATACCACAGAATGACTTTAACTGGTGCCCCACTCCTATTTTTTTACTACTTGGTAATAATGACAACATGTTACCCATACTGTCCGTGAAAGGTAATGAAAAGTAATCTTTCTTGATGGCCGCATTAAACTTTCAAAAATCCTGACATATCCGAATTTTTCCATTCTTTTTTGGCACCATCACAATTGACAACACCTATGCACTATGCGGAACAGGATAAATAAAACCCACATCAAGAAGTTTATCCAATTATTCTTTTACTAAAAGGAAATATTTTGGGATAAGCTGGTGTTGTCTTTGACGAACTGGCGTAACACCCTCCCCTAAAATAATCTGGTGCTTACACACATCGGTTGAAATCCCTTTCAAATCCGCATACAACCACGCAAAGGTAGATTTGTGATGGATGAAAAATTATTTCCAAGCATCCAAATCTATATCAATAATATCGGCATATATTTTAATTAGCTGTGGCATTTCGTTGGTGCTCAAGTTAATAGATTGATACATATAGTCATCAACAACCTCTGATTTAATTATATTCTCTTGATCTGAATATCTTGTATTATCCAACATATGAAAACCACCCAAATCTGGTTCCAATGTGTTGATTCTATTGATTGCAAAATTATTCATCCATTCGGCAATAGCATGATCCGAATTAGTCGCATCCTCCTGATGCAGTAAATATTCATCGAGACCTCCACATTGGTAGACTCCTGCCTTTGTTGTTGAAGTGTTTTGTCCTATCCCAAATTGTGGTGAACCTATAGCATCGGCATCTTCTTCAATCGATTGACTCTTGTTGTCCGATATAAATTCAGATTTTGGCGATTGAGATTTTCCATGATATTATACCAGATACATCTATAGAATAATCAGGTCCCAGCCTTTTCCAATTGTCAATGTGCCACAGCTCCAATCGTTCTTAGCTTTGGCTTGATAAAGCCAAGGTCTGCTCAATAAAATAGGATACAATAACGTAGAACTCAATAATCAAAATATAATATAATCGATTTTGTATGTCAATCCCACGATTACAGTGGCAATATTTCATAAGATTTCCATTGGCTTTATTCGACTATGATCTGCCAAATACAAGATCAATGTCGTAGATAGCAATTGCATTAGATCCAAATCCTCCATTGTATCCGTGTTCATTAAATTCACACTGGAACCACCATCGATTTGTATCCTTGGAATTAAAATGCCATCGATTGATACATCGATTGTTGGTGCTCTCGGATCAGGGTTTAAGCTAACTTCATGAATTTCTTTAGTGCG